>NC_065431.1:2902556-3203522 GCF_024362695.1 Pectinophora gossypiella
AGCCCAATACAGGTTAGGTCACATACCTCCGAAAATGCATTTCTCGGGTACGTGGGTTTCGTTTAATTTCTAGGTTTAATTTTATTGCAAATTATTATTAGCATAGAAAAATAAATATTTAATCAGACTTTTTTTTTATATTTTTATTTTATTCAGTGAGAACAAATATTTGAATCAGACGAAAGAACTTCGGCGTCAAATTTCAAAATTGGAACATATAAATTAAAATTTTAAAAATAAAAACAACGGACTCAAGTCTAAACTATGACTTTTCAGGCTTGAATCACCTGATTGTCCGAAAAAGAAAGATGATTCTGTGCTTCGGAGAGCACGTTAAGCCGTTGGTCCCGGCTATTAGCCGTAAAAACACCTCCACCAACCCGCATTCGAGCAGCGTGGTGGAGTATGCTCCATACCCCCTCCGGTTGATTGAGGGGAGGCCTGTGCCCAGCGGTGGGACGTATATAGGCTGTTTATGTACGTATGTAGAGAGGAGAGGAGGTTCATCTTATCCAGCTTAGGACTTCGTATCAACAGTGGCTGCAAGTTGTCTTTGATTACTTGTGGCTCTGCCCACCCCATTAGGGATTACGGGCGTGAGTTTATGTATGTATGTATGTAGAGAAGAAATAAAAATAAAGTACCTCCAGACTCCGGTTCCTGTTTGACCTGATGCTGTAGGTGCTCTAGGAGGCGCTGCTGCTGCGCCACAGTCCTGTGTCCGGTGTACATTACGCTCGCGTCTGGCGACACAAAATATAGCACTGTTAATAACATACAAGGGCCTTTTTTTTAATTTATTATGCAAATATTTTTTTTTTAACTTTCGCAAAGGCCGGTCATAGGATGGGTGACCACAAAAAAAAAAAGTTTTCATCCCGAGCTCCTCCGTGCTTCGGAAGGCACGTTAAGCCGTTGGTCCCAGCTGCATTAGCAGTCGTTAATAACCATCAATCCGCACTGAGCCCGCGTGATGGTTTAAGGCCCGATCTCCCTATCCATCCATAGGGAAGGCCCGTGCCCCAGCAGTGGGGACGTTAATGGGCTGATGATGATGATGCGAATATTTTTTTTTACATTATAATAACGTTCACCAGCACGCAAACCATTAAGATTTATCTGTGCTAGGGAGTCGTGTACTAAACTAAGCACTTAAATAACATAGGCATAATAATATGAAAATATAAAAAATAAAACAAAGGATCTTATTCTAAGGTTAGTTTTTGGAATTAATTACAACCTAGTTGATTGGACAAGTAGTGCGACTTAAGTTTATTTTTAACATTCCTCTATCCGCCTCTATCTGGGGTCCCGGGTTCGTATCCCGGTGGGGACATATAGAACAGAAATAGTTTATTATAAAAGGGCGCCACACACAAAAAAAAGACAAAAAAATCATATCAAATTTCCACTAAAACAATTACAAAAAAGCAAGACGGAAGTTTGTCGAAATGATCATAAGGTGGTGGTGGACGTCCTGAGATAAAAGGGCCTCACTCAGCACAAGTCGCGGCGCGAACCACGACACTGGTGTCACGTGGACCCTGTTGGGTGACGCACGAACATTGTGTTCCATAAATATGTGTTAATGGTGTATATAAATTATAATATATTACCCAATTACTTTAATATAATTAGAATGTACATAAACAATATTAATGTAGGTATAAACTACTAATACTATTTTTATTTTTTTTATGTGATTTAAGTACAATAAAAAGTTTTTGTATTGTATTGTATAAACAGTAAGTAAATGTAGTAATATAAACAAAAATACGAATTCCATGAATGTGTATTGTGTGTAGTCTGTTTGTGTTAGTACCTATTTATCGCGCGCGCCGCACCCCGATTCTAGCTCGGTCGGTAAAGTAGTTTGGTTATTACTAGTACCATCATTATCAGCCGTACGACGCCCACTGCTGGGCATAGGCCTCCCCCAAGGATCTCCACGACGATCGGTCCTGCGCTGCCCGCATCCAGCGGCTTCCCGCGACCTTCACCAGATCGTCGGTCCACCTTGTAGCGGGCCTACCCCCTGAGCGTCGTCCGACACGTGGTCATTCGAGAACCCTTCCGCCCCAGCGGCCATCGGTTCTCCTCGCTATGAGTCCTGCCCACTGCCACTTCAGCGTGGCAATTCTCCGAGCTATGTGGGTGACTTTAGTTCTCCTGCGGATATCCTCGTTTCTGATACTAGTAATAGTACATACTAGTACTTATAAATATATTTTTTTCCCATTCGATCGCCGCGCCGCCGAACAGGCACGACGCATTCCAAAAGTAAAGCGAAATTATATATCACTAGCTTGTACCCGCGACTTCGTCCGCCTGGCGTGTTATAAAAGAGAGATCTTTGTGTGTGTGGGAGTGCATGTCAAATTTCAAGCATCTAACTTATGCAGTTTAGATTTTTTCATACAACATTTTTTTCCCGCTAACTTCCATTCCCATGGGAATTTTTCAATATCCTGTTGCAACTAAGCTTTAAGTTTACTAAGGTACCTGCTTGGCAAATTTCAAGCGTCTAACTTAAGTGGTTTAGATTTTTCATACAAAAGGATTTTTCCGCTAATTCCCGTTGCCGTGGGAATTTCGGGAATTCCTTTCTTAGTGCACCTCTACGGTACCTAAGCTACGTCCCTTCCAAATTTCAAGTGCCTACGTTTAGCCGTTTAGGCTGTGCGTTGATATGTCAGTCGGTGAATCAGTCAGTTTCTCCTTTTATATATTTAGATAAAAATCACATAGAAAATATAGACAACAAAACACTTACCTAACTGATCCTTAGCCCTCTCATACATAAACTTCTCCTCCTCACTATTCATATCGATCTCCTGCTTAATATGGTTTTCGTTGAAAAAATTCTGATTTTCCGTAACTCTGTGTTGCTGTTGAAGCATTTCCAAGTTGTGTTGTTGATTCCGCAACAATTCCACACTATCCGTATATTGGTAGCCGATATAATCATTCCTTTGGTAATCTTTTTCAAACCCCGCGTACACATCCGGCATTTTCTGGTAACCATTCTCTAAAACCTTCTGGTAATCAGGTTTCTGGTAATCGGGTTTCTGGTAATCTTGTTTTTGGTAATCCTGTTTCTGGTAATCCTGTTTCTGGTAATCAGGTTTCTGGTAATCTTGTTTCTGGTAATCAGGTTTCTGGTAATCTTGTTTTTGATAATCAGGTTTCTGGTAATCCTGTTTTTGGTAATCCATAACCGGTTTTTCGTAATCTATGACTTGTTTCTCGTAGCCATTGTGCGATTTGCGTTCTAAAGCGTATTTCTCAGCTTCCTTGTTGTATTCTTCGTTTGTCTGTGGCATATAATCGTCTTGTTTCGTGTAGTCCTTTGGCGATTCGTATTTTCTGTCACTTTCTATGTACTCCTTCTCTTTTTGGTATGCCGTGTAGGGGTCTTTGGAATAGTCCATCTGTTCAGAGTTGAACGAGTTGTCTGATGTCTCGCTGTAACTATTGTTGGGCTGGTTGTCACCCTCTTCCGTTTGGACAGGGTCTGTTTGCATGAAGGCGTCCTGCTTTTTGGGCTTTATCGACTGACTTAGACTGATGCTGATCGGCTGTGTCGGCATTTGGGGCGGCAGAGCGCTGGCGATCGCGCTCAGCGCCTGAAGGCGGTAGGCAGTCTGCAATTAATCGTAAATGGAGTTAATCATCAAGAGATAATAAAATGAGGGTGTTTCCAGGCAACGCTCCCCAAAATAATAACAGATATTAAATTCCGATTACTAAATAAAGACACATCTAAAACTAACGAAAAACATTTTCTTTTTCTGTTTGACTTAATTTTGATTTTAAATCAAGAAAACCGTAATAATAAGTCTGACATTTTGTCACTTTTTTCTATGACGTCAGTGTATTTTTCATACAAATTCCATAGTAATTTCGTGTTTTGACGTTTAGTAAAAAGTAACTGATTTGCCTAGTTGGAAACTAGCCTAAACAATGTTATACCCTACGGGGTATAACGTAGAACCCTTGCCCAGGGATACGGGTGAAGACCTCAACGGTTGTATAGGCGGCGATGGGAGCCATCGGTACGGCAGTGCAGGACGGAAGAGGCGAGTCACAGGGCAGGCGAGCCGGGATTCAAACCCGCAACACTACGATCTTCTCCTATCGTGTGGATTGTGAGGTGGATGACCAACCTCATCTACCCTGGTGTCAGGGTTATTATTGAGCCGCCAAAGGCCCCAGACGTGACTCGGTAACGACTACGTACTTACATCAGTAAGTTGTAACCGGGACCAACGGCTTAACGTGCCTTCCGAAGCACGGATCACCTTACTTCTGGACAATCAGGTGATCAGCCTGCAATGTCCTAACCAAACTAGGGTACACAAAGTGATTTGTCCCCAACGGGATTCGAACCCGGGAGCTCCGGATCGTTTACTAATACCACTCTATAACATAGTTGGCGGGGAGTGGGTAGGTGTATACTATAGTCAAGTTATGATATCACTGTTACCCACTAACAATAATGTAAGAAATTAACAATATATTAAATCCTAGTTTTTCCTGTATATATATAAATAGGCTCATAGAAGATTCATTTCACGGAAAAGATACGCAAAACGGCTAGTTTCCAACTAGGCAAAACAGTTACTTTTTACTAAACGTCAAAACATGAAATTACTATGGAATTTGTATGAAAAAGTACCCTGTGACGTCATAGAAAAAGTTGACAAAATGTCGGACTTATTATTACGTTTTTCTTGATTAAAATTTAAAATTAAGTCAAATAGAAAAAAAGAAAATGTTTTACGTTAGTTTCAGGTCTACCTTTATTTAGTAACCAGAATTTCATAATTACGTAACGAAAACTTTGAGGGATGATTCAAACGATGATTTCTGAGTTGATTATCAAGTGGAATTTTCCTTTGCAACCGTAGTAACCGGGACCAACGGCTTAACGTACCTTCCAAAGCACAGATCATCTTACTTTCGGACAATCACGTTATCAGTCTGTAAAGTCCTAACCAAACTAGGGATCACAAAGTGATTTGTGTGATATGTCCCCACCAGGATTCCAACCCGGAACCTACTGAATAAAGATTTTTGAATTTGAAATGATAATGATAATTTCTATTTGCTGAGAAAATGGTAATTAATTGGTAATGGTAATTTATTTATTATTTATTTATTTACATTTCACGACTACAGTACAGAGGCGCCAATGCGCCGTGAAACTTTAAATATAAACAATAATACAGGGTGGTTCAGGCCATGATTCTGAGTTGATATCAAGTAGAAATTTCCGTCGCAAAAGTATGGATTGGAAAATAATTAAAAAGAAAAGAATAAATTTCATGAATTTTTTGACACGAAATTCCACTTGATATCAACTCAGAATCATGGTCTGAACCATCCCCCTCAGTATTCGTTACGGTGTCACTAACACCCATACCTACTTATATGGTTACCGTATGTACTTTTACGGGGTGTAAGTGTCATCGTAACGAATACTGAGAGGGATGATTCATCTGTTTATTCTGAGTTAATATCAAGTGGAATTTCCCATCGAAAAAGTATAGAATTGAAAATAATTTTAAAAAACTAAAAAAAACATGAATTTTGCGATGGAAAATTCCACTTGATTTTAACTCAGAATCATGGTCTGAATCAACCCCCTCAGTATTCGTTACGATGTCACTAACACCCTGTATAATTAAACATGTGTAATGAGGACTTACGTTAGGATCATGAGCATCTGATGGACTAGCTTCAGGATTGGTAGTCTGCAGAATTGGTTGGATAGGCGCCGACCACTTGTCGATCTTGTCACTGAAACAATCAATAAAAAAAATATGTTATCAGGTGCCTTTTTAACAAGCAATAAGGCCGACCATTTTGCTTCCCTTGTCGCTTTATAATTGTTTTTTTTTATGTTGTGTTTATGTGCAACCCTGCCGTATGAGAGCCGTAGTAGCCCAGTTGATAGACCGCTTGCCTCTCACTTGGAGGTCGCAGGTTCAAATCCAGCACAGGCCTAAACCAATGATCGTCAAATTTGTTTTCGAATTCATGTTTGGATCACAAACGATTATCACGTGCTCAGCGGTAAAGGAAAACATCGTGAAGAAACCTGAATTCCCGAGAAATGCATTTCGCAGTTATGTGACCTATCCTGTATTGGGCTGGTTTTCCCTTCGCGGGTTCGAAGGTGAGACAGGCAGTCGCTTCTGTAAAAAACTGGACCTGTCAAATCTTTAGGTTAGGTAAGCGGACCCTGTGAAAAACGGGATTATGTACTGGAGTCAGCATAAGTAGGTCATCATCATCAGCCGTACGACGCCCACTGCTGGGCATAGGCCTCCCCCAAGGATCTCCACGACGATCGGTCCTGCGCTGCCCGCATCCAGCGGCTTCCCGCGACCTTTACCAGATCGTCGGTCCACCTTGTAGCGGGCCTACCCACTGAGCGTCGTCCGACACGTGGTCGCCACTCCAGAACCTTTCCGCCCCAGCGGCCATCAGTTCTCCTCGCTATGTGTCCTTCCCACTGCCACTTCAGCTTTGCAATTCTCCGAGCTATGTCGGTGACTTTAGTTCTCCTGCGGATCTCCTCATTTCTGATTCGATCCAGCAGGGAAATACCGAGCATAGCTCTCTCCATTGCCCGCTGAGCGACACCGAGCCTCCTCACGAGACCCATAGTAAGCGGCCACATAATTAGGGAGTCAGCATAAGTAGGTACATAACATTTATTTATTTGTTTTAACCATAATGCAATATGCTAAGTATAGGCATATTCTTACGTAACACACAACAATGATTCATAAAGCCAACATTACTGTTTCATTCAATAAATTATCTGTAGTGTTTGTTACCTACATAAAGTTTAGGTACCTATAAGTAGCTTTAAGAATACGTGTTTGTTAATGAGTTTTCCTTTTAAGCTTAAAATAATCATAAGTTACTAGCTTTTGCCCGCGACTTCGTCGGCGTGGCGTGTTATAAAAGAGAGATCTTTGTGTGTGAGGGAGTGCATATCAAATTTCAAGCATCTAACTTATGCAGGATTTTTTCATACAAATGTTTCTTCCCGCTAACTCCCGTTTCCGTGGGAATTTTTGAAATATCTGTTGCAACTAAGCTTTAAGTTAACTAAGGTACCTTCATGCCAAATTTCAAGCGTCTAACTTAAGCGGTTTAGATTTTTCATACAAAAGGATTTTCCCGCTAATTTCCGTTCCCGTGGGAATTCCGGGAATTCCTTTCTTAGTGCACCTCTACGGTACCTAAGCTACGTCCCTTCCAAATTTCAAGTGCCTACGTTTAGCCGTTTAGGCTGTGCGTTGATATGCCAGTCAGTCAGTTTCTCCTTTTATATATTTAGATTGGAGTCATTTAAAAGGCAATTCAAGGCGCATTTCCTTACTTCTGTTTCCTCTTCATCTTCATAATATATCTTCTCCTTTTCTTCCATAGTATATGTAGTAGTTTAAGTAGTGATATTAATTTATTAAAACAATTATATGTGTATTATTATTATGTAGTTTATGTACTCGTAAGTGTATGTATATTTGTATTTATTTTTATACGTACAAGTGTTCCCATGCTGCACTATCCCACTCTATCACATAATATTAAATATCTCCTATACTTAAAGGTTGCCTGGAAGAGATTGCTACTTAGCAATAAGGCCGCCTATTGTACTCATTCTATTTCTCTTTTGTTTTGTATTTTGTTTTTTCCTGTTTGTCCAATAAAGTATTTATGTTATGTTATAAATTAAAAACAAATAGTCAAATGCTATGTATGGTCACTAGTACTAATATGTAAAATACACTTTGAAACCTGTTATGTTGCTTCCGAGTGTCCCAAGAGTTTGCTAACCACACCACCATCTCCTAACCATCACTATTCGGAAGAATTTCGGAGAATAAAAGAGAATATTTTCTTGTTTCACACTTTTTAGAGCGTGATTTTTCCGTAATCGTGTTTTAGATTTCAAACTTATATTTGTTTATATGTAACTTAGTGTAGACTTAAGTCAAGTTGGATGTGTAAATACGTTATTATCAGAACCAGAGTCGAAATTTTGTATTAAATTATCCATCATCATCATCATCATCACCAACCCATTAACATACCCACTGCTGGGGCACGGGCCTTCCCTATGGATGGATAGGGAGATCGGGCCTAAAACCACCACGCGGGCCCAGTGCGGATTGGTGGTTATTAACGACTGCTAATGCAGCCGGGACCAACGGCTTAACGTGCCTTCCGAAGCACGGAGGAGCTCGAGATGAATTCTTTTTTTTTTGTGGTCACCCATCCTATGACCGGCCTTTGCGAAAGTTGCTTAACTTCAACAATCGCAAACCGAGCGCGTTAACCGCTGTGCCCCCGAGCTCCTCAGTGTTAAATTATATTATATTATAAATAAGCTTATAAAACTTAAAGAATAAGATTATTGTAACAACAGCATCATATATAAAAGTAAGTGCGCAATGCAAACAAATTTCAAATAGCAATATTGCTTTCTTAGATGAATTGCTTCGGTGTGGCCATTTTCACCCCCCAGGGCTGACATAGTCGGTTAGTGACGAAAGCCTTTTATCCAAATAAAAGAAAATAAAGCTGAAAATCAGCGTTGTGGCACTCCCTCGACGTCGGAGTGTCACACCATCTTGCTGAGCTGGCGTCCCTTTTTAGAGATAAGGTTTAATTCATTATTTTGTTCACTATTCTATTCTGTGTACCACCTACTTATTTCTAAAATAAATTATTTTCTTTCTTCATTGTTTTAAGTTTACGCGGTTATTGGCCCCGATTCCTGCAGACACCGCCTAATTTTAAGTTATATCCGTCATTTTCATATCCGTCAAAAAGGAAAGGGATGGATGATTCACAGCTCTTAATTTTAGGAAGAATGAGTAAATGAACGAATAACCCGGGCGAATCAAAAGGTACGTCGCTGGTATGCAATCCGTTTGACGTGCTGTCTACTTAACTGTGTCGGGTTATTGACGGATGTAAAATTTTTAGACGGTTGGTTTAGATTTGTGCTTAAAATTGACGTGTGTTCCATAAATTTTATGCTTGTCGATTACCCGTCCCTTTCCTTTTCGGCGGATAAGAAAATGACAGATATAACTTAAAATAAAATTAGATGGTATTTACAGGAATTAGCACCATTATCATAATTAAAGCACATAATAACGGGTTCTTACCGCGTTTAAATGGGGATATGGGTCAGCCCGTGATCATGGCACTTGCAACAGTGTCGAAATATCGGGAGTCTCATATCCCCATTTAAACGCGGCAAGAACCCGTTATTATGTGCTTTCATTATTTTCTTTCTTTCTTTCTTTCAAATATAAAAGAAATGACTTACCCGGTGCTATCCTTCCTGCCTTCCCTGTATTTGACGGTGCGGCTCTTCCTGATCACCATGACTGTGCCGTCAGGGTTCAGCTTGGGGAGGTTCTGGGAAGGGACGGCGTCCTTGCTCAGCGTTTTCCATTGCCCTGGAATTATATAGATATGCTTTTAAATAAACAAAAAAAAATATATAAATTATCACTGGAAGAGGCAAGTCACAGGGACTGTAACCTGGAAGCTGACAGAGAGCAGCAGTAACTGTCAGTACTATTCAGAGGTGGAGGACAGGACAATATATATATATATATATTTGATATTTCAAAGCCATACTAGGAGTCCTGTCCTCCGCCTCTGGCTCCGCCTCCCGCCGCCGCCTCCGGCTTTGATATTTCAAAGCCATAGTCTATTGACTATTCTGAGCGCGTCAGACCAGGGATGTTCAGGTTAACGTCGTGTCTTATAGAAGTCAAGGAATTGGCCTTTAATAGACTGGAATGGATAATGCTACACCGACAAGAGCGTGGCTCTTAAATTGATGAGAGATGTTATAGATATGACATTTCGGATACGGATTTAAGAATTATTATTATACCGGATACGGTTACGGATACGGATAATAAATTATTTTTTTATTTATTTTCTTTATATCCTTAATCTAAATACATGGTTTGAATGATGCCGTTAAACCACAGAGGTTTGGTATTTCGGATTATCCGTTAGTTTCGGATAATTTCGGTTACAGATAGAAAAAAAATAAGTAATTGATCAAAAGTTATAACGACAAGTTATATACATTTATGTTATGACGACAAAAGAAGAAAAAAACAAACAATGCGCGCGGCTTGTGTGTCGGCACTGGCAGTGACCAGTCGATCAAAACAACTTGTCATAACGTGTCTCAATTAAGCCCCGCCCTTATCCGATTTTATCCGAAACTTTTATTTCGGATTCGGTCTTCTTCTTCTATCGTTTGGGTTGTGAGGTGGATTACCAACCTCATCAACCCTGGTGTTAGGGTTATTATTGAGCCGCCAAAGGCCCCTGACATGGCTCATGTAACGATTACTTACTTACATTAGTAAGTAGTAACCGGGACCAACGGCTTAACGTGCCTTCCGAAGCACGGATCATCTTACTTTTTGGACAATCAGGTGATCAGCCTGTAATGTCCTAACCAAACTAGGGATCACAAAGTGATTTTTGTGATATGTCCCCACCGGGATTCGAATCCGGGGCCTCCGGATTGTGAGCCCAACGCTCAACCACTGGACCACGGAGGCCGTTCGGATTGGGTTACGGATGTTTTTTTGCAAATCGGGTGTCGGGGTTCGAACGCGCTCCCCGTTTGTTTAGCAAGCGGCTTTTTGGCGGGAAACGGGAACGGGACAGTTGCTTTCTTCATTGAATAATCTAAATAATTAATACGAAGTGGTGTTTTGTGGTTAATGATCGCATTAAGTTAGTCGGAAGACATTCGCGAGTGTTATTATATTGGAGTATTCAATAAACAAAGTGTATCTGCCTATTTTCGCTTCGTGCCAGGAAGCCGCTTCATAACTCAAAAGTTTATGCGGACTTTTGAGTTAATTCGTTTGGGGTTCGGAGTAGACTCCTACTCCGAGGGTGGGGGCTTAGGTTTCATCATCATCACCTTTCATCATTTCATTAATCATCAAGAAAAAAAATACGTCAGACATGGCTGTATGGGCATAGTTCCCTTTGCCTCACCCATCGGGGAAAACCAAAAAAAAAAAGGTGGTTTAGAAAACACAGTCGGTTTTCACGACATGTTTGGAAAAATAAGCGTTTATCCAAATATTTCAATTCAGATCTGAATCTATGGTGTTTTTGTTAATATTTTTTCCTCATAACATAGCATCTATTCAATGCACTATAGAATGTGGATAGGACCTAACACCCATTGTTTTGTCTTGAAATATTTAGACCTCCAAAACAAATAATATTTTAAAAATACCAGTCAAGTGCGAATCGGGCCCGCGCACGAAGACAATATTTTATGTTTATTTTTATTTTTTTTAAAGAACGTTTAGGGCGCTGTGCCGAGGTTTTTCTTGCAGCTTCTTTTCCCCGGCTATACAGGTTGTGAGAAGCTGCAGTAGTTTTAGGCGGATGAGACGTTCGTTATGTAAAAATTGACGATTCAAAGTGTAACTATGTTACCTATTGAATAAAAATATTTTTGAATTTGAAGGGTTCCGTACAAATTACCGTTGGTCAAAGAGAGCAACGAACGTCTCATCCGCCCAAAACTACTGCAGCTTCTCACAACCTGTACAGCCGGGGAAAAGAAGCTGCAAGAAAAACCTCGGCACAGGGCCCTAGACGTTCTTTAGAAATAATACAAAATGTTTCTGTTAGTGTTAAAAATAAAAGCAAACAAATAAAAAGGGGAACCCCCCACATAAGAACGGAAAACCAGTGGTGACTCTTACTTGAGGAAAACGCATATTCAAACGTATTTAAGAGAATTTATACCTTGATTCTAAAGACATAATGTTATGTTTTATTTCCGAATTGGTTTGTATTATTGTAACGAATGAGCGATTTTCATTCGGCTTTTAAATAAACGTCTTAATCTTTAAAAATAAATATTTAAAAAAGTGTTTTAAATAAATATGACGGAACTATTCGCACTTGGAGAACAAAGCTATTTCAATGTAACTTTTTGTCTCATTCTAACCACCCACTTCCCTAAAACGTGGGGTGGAACTTCGTATGGAGTAATGGAGCATTCCACAATTTTCAAAGTTGGTATGCCGACTATTTGTAACTAACAAAAAAAATCGTGCATATTTTTTTTTTAATCTGCCTTTATAAAGAGGGTGAAACTTTAATGGGACTTTTCGCAGTTTTCAAGGTAGGAAGCTAAAAATTGGTACATTACGAAAGGGGAACCGTGTTGCACCGAAATTAACGCGAGGGAAGCCGCGGGCAAAAGCTAGTTCATTATACACCTCTGCCTGCCCATTTGGGTACCCCTAACAGCCTCCGTGGTCCAGTGGTTGAGCGTTGTGCTCACGATCCGGAGGTTCCGGGTTTGAAGCCCGGTGGGGACTAATCACAAAAATCACTTTGAGATCCCTAGTTTGGTTAGGACATCACAGGCTGATCACCTGATTGTCCGAAAGTAAGATGATCCGTGCTTCGGAAGGCACGTTAAGCCATTGGTCCCGGTTAGTACTTACTGATGTAAGAAAGTAGTCGTTACATGAGTCATGTCAGGAGCCTTTGGCGGCTCAATAATAACCCTGACACCAGGGTTGATGAGGTTGGTAATCCACCTCACAACCCACACGATAGAAGAAGACCCCTTTGGGGGTACAGACATGGCAACCTTATTATTTATAACATAACAGATAATTGAAACAAAGTTCAGTACTAAATATAAATATCCATGAAACTTTTTTGTTTTAAAAATAAGTCATCATCATCATCACCAGCCCATTAACGTCCCCACTGCTGGGGCACGGGCCTTCCCTATGGATGGATAGGGAGATCGGGCCTTAAACCACCACGTGGGCCCAGTGCGGATTGGTGGTTATTAACGACTGCTAATGCAACCGGGACCAACGGCTTAACGTGCCTTCCGAGGCACGGAGGAGTTAGAGATGAAAACTTTTTTTTGTGGTCACCCATCCTATGACCGGTCTTTGCGAAAGTTGCTTAACTTCAACAATCGCAGACCGAGCGCGTTTACCGCTGCGCCACCGAGCTCCTCAAGTTTATATTTTATTTTATATTAGTATAAGTAATTTCTAAATAATTTGTTCGCGTATGTATGTCTATCTATATAATATTATATATTAAATATCTCTTTCAGCTGACTAGCTGGAAGAAATCTCTTTGTTTAGAGATAAGCTTACCTGTACTATCTGTTTTCTTTGTATGTCCCTTGTGTCTGTTTTATTGTGTACAAATAAATAAATAAAATAATGATGATGACTGTACGGTCACGAGCATTAATATGTATACACTTTGGTACCATGTCACATTAAATTTTTTGACAAATTGAACTGTAAGTCTCACTAAATGTCAAATATGTTAGTGCGACAGAGTCCTAAAGTGGGTACATTATATTGCTCATGACTACTGTACACACCACCTAATTGTATCTTTAGTTACACCTGTCATTTTCTTATCCGCTGAAAAAGAAAGAGACTTAATCGACAGGCATAAAATTTATCAAACACGTCAATTTAGGCAGTAATTTAAAAACCCCTTCCAAAATTGAAAATTGGCCGATAACCAGACAGAATTAAGTTGCAGCACACGTCATACGTGTTGGATATCAGCGAGATGCCTATTTTATTCGCCCGGGTTATTCATTCATTTTAAAATTAACAGTTGACAATCATCCGTCCATTTCCTTTTATATTTCTACATGTAAGGGTGAAAGGGTACCCTTACATGTAGAAATTTAGCCAGCATGAGGGGTTTCGCCCAAGCATTTAGCTTTGAACTGTAGTCTTCATACAATTTAATGCTTCTGTGTAGAGTTTATCAAGTTCAATTGAATTATAATAATCGTGGAGTATGATTTGATCTCTAACCCTGTTCCATCTGTTGGTATTTCTATATAATTTATAATACGCTGTTGCCCGCAACTTCGGCTGTTTGGAATGCAATTATATCGCGGTAAACCAAATCTCTTTCTGCTTTATTGCAATTGTTTTTTTTCTTTGAGTTATATCTGCAATCAGTAAGCGTCCGTTTGTGTTACTATGAGCAGATGAGCTGAAGGGGAACTTGATTTTATGAGAGACATATCCACTGACATATCCTCAGCAATTAGCAGAAGACCTGCTTCAATAATGAGATGATTCAGAAACTTTAATCCATTTCCGTCTCCATGATAGGGTTTATTTGCAGGAGCTCCTGAGCGAGGTGGTTGGGATGATGCTCAAGGCAGGTTCTGTAGACTTTGCTCTTACAAAATGAAGACAATTATATCAGATTTTAAATATAGTCCGCGCCACGATATAAATCCGCGGCGTTACTGGGGTTGATTCCAATGCACACCATCCACCATTTAATTTTATTTTAAGGGGGGTTTAAAAGGGCCATAACAAAGCAGTTTATCTCAAAAGCAATATTGTTTTTTGACATTTATGTGCATTGCGCACTTACATTTATATGCGCAAATGTCAAATTTACCCCCAAGTTATACCTGTCATTTTCTTATCCGCTTAAAAAGAAAGGGACGGGTAATCGACAGGCATAAAATTTATGGAACACACGTCAATTTTATGCAGAAATTTAAAAAATCCCTTCCAGAATTTTATATTGGCCAATAACCTGGGCAGATGCCTATTTTTTTCGCCCGGGTTATTCATTCATTTTAAAATTAACAATTGTCAATCAACTGTCCCTTTCCTTTTCGGTGGATAAGAAAATGACAGGTATAACTTAAAATTAGGATGCGTCTGCAGGAATCGGGACCACAGTCGTAGATTCTGCATAGAATGAAGGACTTTCTAGACTACATTCCCTAAAAAATATGTAGATGGCGTTGTACAGATTTAACGTGATAATTACCTATTTTCTCATTGCTTGGACATAAAATAGGTAATTCAAAAATATATAAAGTAATGGCAGAGGTGTATATAAAAATAATTGTTGCTCGATATTTGGATTAGATATGTATAATAATTATGTTGCTACCTATATTGCTTCTCTTTATTTTGATCTGAATAATATTCTAGACTACATTCCCTAAAAAATATATAGATGGTGTTGTACAGATTTAACGTAATAATTATTTATTTACTCATTGCTTGGATACGTCATAGGTAATTCAAAAATATATAATGTAATATATAATGGCAGAGGCGTATATAAAAATAATTGTTGCTTGATATTGAGATCAGATATGTATATAATTATGTTGCTACCTATATTGCTTCTCTTTATTTTGATCTGAACAATAATGGGTGGAAGATGTGTTGTGTTTGGGTGTAATAACATTTATACCAAAAAGCTAAAAGATGCATACGTCTGTTATCCATGAAATTAGAAGGTTAAATGTAGGCAAATCTTCTTGGATCAAAGAGAGCGGCTTGAAAAAGAGCGGGGCTTCTAACACAAGTAAATTTGCATAAAAGTAGTCCAAACACGAGGACCGTAATAATTTTTGGTAAATAATTATTTTTTTATTTTTTTTTGATAGGGAAATTATCAAGAAATATCTAGTCATGGTAAAAATAACTGTGATTGTAGGTAAAACATGTAAATAGGGAAGTTAAAACTTACTATCGGCTTTTCCCTCCATTTTCCAGTTTTGTTAGGCTCTATTACCTGTTGTTACCTTTTCCTGTAGAGGCTCAAAACTTAGCTGGTTCAACTCATGGTTTTTTATTGTGTAATTTATTTTTAATTTTAATTAGAAAACTTTTCTTTTTTTTAGACATTTTTTATTTATAGCTTTTTATCCCTTTTTTATGTTTTGTTTTTAATAATATGTGTGTTGTTACAATTGTAGTTGGATGGAATGTACTTGTTTATGTATTTTTATTTAATAAATAATTAAAACTCGAAAACTTTGTATGAAAGAACTGTGCCCAGAAATGGGACTTATAATATAGGCTGTTTATGTTACTCTTTGAAAATTTTGTCTATGGTCATAAATAAAAAAAGTTAATTTTAGTAAAATTCTGCTTATGTAATACAAACTTGAATGGCACATAAGCAGTTTGCATTTCGAGGTTATTTGTTTGCATAACAAAAGATTATAGTTATCTTTTTCAATTAGTTCAAAAAAAACGAAGGAGACACTGATGATAGATATGAATGATATGATAAACATAAACAAGTTACCCTTAAGAGTAGGCAGTATGGTCTGATGACCTTAGCCTGTTCCATATCATGGACGAATGTTTAAAAAATAATAAAAAAGTGCTCCAATTGGGATGTTAAAGCATGTAAACTAACCGAAATAGGGGAAGAGTGAATATAAAAAACTGTCCATAAGGGGTCCATAAGGGAATTTAGCATAATATGATCACAATGAGGAACTTTCTAGACTACTATATTCCCCGAAAAAATTAAGATGGCATTGTAGAAAATTGCTGTCGTTTAACCCTCTAATTTCATGGATAACACATAATGCATCTTTTATCTTTGTTTTTTGGTATAAACAAAGACACTTATTACACCCAAGCACAACACATCTTCCACCCATTAGTATTCTAATCAAAATAAAGAGAAGCAATATAGGCGGCAACAAAATTCTATACCACATCTGATCCAAATAACATACATAACATAAACAGCCTATATACGTCCCACTGGTGGGCACAGGCCTCCCCTGAATCAACCGGAGGGGGTATGGAGCATACTCCACCAGCAGGGTGGCTACTGCCGGTTGGTGGAGGTGTTTTTACCAAATATCAAGCAACAATTATTTTTTTATGTTTCTGTCATTACATTATATTTTTGAATAATTAGGTACCCGAGCAAAGAGAAAATAGGTAATTATCACGTTAAATCTGTACAGCGCCATCTATAATTGTTTTAAGAGAACATATCCTGGAAAATCTCTCATTCTTATGGAAAGATTTAACGGAAGGCTATAGTAGAATAATATACCTAGTTATTATGTAAGCTATGTAACGGTGAAACTATTGCATTTTTGGTTATCAACAATCTTAACAAAAATATATATATTTTTTAAATGTTACCAATGGAAGGTTGTTTGCAAATTAACAATAATAATACATAATTTATACATGTTTAAACTCTGTTTAGGTGCTTTTAAAAACATTATTTTTTTGGTGTATAAGATTCCAATACGATTGTGGGGAATTATAAGACCGTAACGACATATGTCAGAGAGCAAGTTCACGGT
Organism: Pectinophora gossypiella; assembly: GCF_024362695.1. Taxonomy (NCBI): domain Eukaryota; kingdom Metazoa; phylum Arthropoda; class Insecta; order Lepidoptera; family Gelechiidae; genus Pectinophora; species Pectinophora gossypiella. The sequence continues at coordinate 2,919,769 of NC_065431.1, forward strand.
CGAAAAGAAATGTACCACAATATCTAAATGACGAGTATATTATGACTCATGACTGCGCGCCTCCAATCTCATCCAACAGACCCGGAAAAACCCAAAAATATTACATTGTACCTTTAATCTTACCCATAGTCGTCACATTATAGTCTGCTTGTGTGAAATGTAGACTGCACACCTTTGAATACTTTGTATACGGCTTCCCGCGCTTCAATATTAAGTTCCACTTATCAGCCATGGTCACGTCCCGCGGAAACCGGTGGAATTTCACGTTCTTCGTCTTGCCGGCAAGCGACGTACATTGTGGCACGGTGCAGTAATAACCCATCTCAAACACGCTGAATTTTCTTTGTTGTTACAACCTCTCCGATTAGCGGTTCACTGCGCCGCTGACGATACGGCGATATTACATCAAAGAACGACAACTGCACTACTGCGGCGTATTAAAATGATTATTTGTTGCAATCGTTATCACGTTTGTGAAAAAAATGGAATCATCACAGCGCAGCCTTGAAATATTTGACATTTATCACCTTTTCCAATCCCTTCCCCACTACAAGTAGCCAGCCACTTTTTTTTCCGAAACATGGCCTCTTGTCAACGACAACTCTTACTTTTTCTTAATTCATTAAGCTTGAGATTATTTCTATACACCCATCAAGTTAACAGGTTTTTATTTATTTTTCTTTTATATTTCTTTAAATAAACTTGTTAATTCTAGTATTTACAGGTGTGATTGAATTTGAAAAAATCTAAAATTGTAAATAATCGGCATTTTACTAAGCAAAATTATTAAGAATATTGAGCGGTTTCATAAACGCGCTGTGTATAGCAATCTTTATATCATAGACAATAACAAACGTTTTAAATTTGCAGGTAGCAACACTTGTAGTATTTTTTTTATATTTATTTCGAACATGGCGGCGCTTGGTGTTTATGCGCGAATTGTTTGTTTTTATTACATTTTTGTGTTTAAACAAGTGAAACAATACTAAAATACTGGCTTAACTATGTGATTTAGTGCTATTAAGTGTGTTACGAGTTAGCAAAATGCCTTATTATTGCACAGTGCCGCGTTGTACATCAATGGCCGGAAAAGCTAAGAATGTTTCTTTTCATCAATTTCCGAGGGATGAGGAGCTTGCACGGCTGTGGAATAAAATCCTGAAAAGGGGCAAGCCATATACAAAATACTCTAAAGTATGCAGTTTGCATTTTAGACCTGAGGATTATACAATAACAAGCGTGGGAAAAAATAAAGGTAGGTCTACTTTGGAAACTAATCAAATGTATTTTTTACATTGGTTGCTTGGCGTAATTCTTCAACAAACCCCTTATAATTTTATACGCACACATTTCCTTTTAAGTAACAAGAGATATTGTTCATAGTAATTCAATTTAATTGTAATTTTACTGCATGGAAACTATGTTATATAAACATTTGCTAAGTGGTATTTTTCCGAAAAAATTCTAAAGCACTAGTTATTTTAATGCTGAGTACCTATCTCCTTTTTTGAATTCCAGGGCAATGGCGAACGCTCCGTAAAGATGCCATCCCCTCACAGAATTTACCATCAGAGTTACCAGCACCGACCACACATCGAACCAGGAACTCCGTGACATGGATGCCTAATAACTTGCCTACCAATGTGATCGACCCTCGAGTAAGTTTATTTATATTTTCCATAATAAAATAAAAAATTTACACAAATACTTAACTATTAATAACTTGGCCATTTTAGACGGCAATATGGCTTGCCATCTGTCACAGTCTAACAGTTGGTGAAGTGTGGGTACTTAGTTCATCTTAAGAGAGATATATATCTATCAGGGATGTTATGGATATGAAGTTTCGGATACGGATTGTATACGGATTTAAGAATAATTATTTTACCAGGCATGGTTTTGGATATTGATAATAAAATATTTCGGATTATCCGTTAGTTTCTGATAATTTCGGTTACGGATATTATTTTTTTAGGAATTTCAAAAGTAAAATACAAGTAGGTACCTAATAAAGTGGTTTTATTTATAACGACAAAAGAAGAAAAAAACAAACAATGCGCGCGGCTTGTGTGTCGACACTGGCAGTGGCCAGTTGATCAAAACAACTTGACATAAGGTGTCTCAATTAGGCTCCGCCCCTATCCGATATTATCCGAAACTTTTATTTCGGATTCGGTTACGGATTATTTTTTATATTAGTTTCAGTTACGGTTATGGAGCTCCCTAACATCCCTGACATCTATCCACTATTCGTCAATCATGATTTATGATTAAAACAAAAATCGATTGACGAATGATTGATGGATTGATGAAATACTCTAAGATGTACCTCTGGCTAAACCAATAGTTTTAAAGAAAGAAGAAATAAGTGTTTATTATTCAGGAACCCCACAGAAGTCAGGCACCTGTAATACTCTTTTTTTTTTCGAGGGGAAATGCCTACCCTATACCCTCCGACCGCGGAGGTAGCGAGAGGGTTATGTCGGGCTCACACCGACTAAAACCCCCGGTGGTCGTATCACCGCCGTACAGGGACGCTTTCGTATTCTTCCGCGGCTTGGCGGCGAACCTCTAATAATCTATACCAGCTGTAACACCTAAAATATTGAAATATATTTTTCAGATGCAGCATCAGATGGCACAGGCTATATACATGCAGACCATGCTGGCCATGCAAGCTGCTACGAATGGTGAGGATTAATATTAATTTCACTATTATTAGGACAAGTCTTTCATATTCATTTATTCATTGCAAAGTCACAAGCAGTTAAGTGTTACATACATGGTATTAGGTACATGTGACGCCCTGCAAGGGCACAGCAACGTAAGAGGTGACAGCAACAATATTATAACATAAAACATAAATCGTGATATTTATATTAAACTTAATATTTAGAATTGAATGGCTTCTGTGGTCCATTGGTTTAATCCCGATTCGAATCCCGGTGGGGACATATCACAAAAATTCAAATTCAAATTCAAATTCAAAAATATCTTTATTCAGTAGGTAACATAGTTACACTTTGAATCGTCAATTTTTACATAACGAACGTCTCATCCGCCTAAAACTACTGCAGCTTCTCACAACCTGTATAGCCGGGGAAAAGAAGCTGCAAGAAAAACCTCGGCACAGGGCCCTAGACGTTCTTTAAAAAAATAAAAATAAACATAAAATATTGATATACAATTGATTAATTTAGCTGCCTGATATCAGTTCTCAGACAGTTAATCCCATGCATTCATATCTTCTAAATAATCACTAACTTTATAATAACCTTTTTTGTAAAGTTTTTGTTTAACTACTGTCTTAAAGCAGTTGAAAGGCAAATTCTGAATGTCAATGGGAATCTTATTGTAAAAACGTATACATTGCCCCTTAAAAGATTTAGTAATCTTATGTAATCGACTGACTTGTAAAGCAAGTTTATTTTTATTCCTGGTATTAACAATGTGCCGATCGCTATTTTTTGCAAATAATCCTATATGTTTTTTTACATATATTAAGTTTTCAAAGATATATTGTGATGCCAAAGTTAAAATATTAATTTCTTTAAATTTATTTCTAAGTGACATCTTGGGTCCCAATTTGTAAATTGCCCGAATGGCCCGCTTTTGCAGAACAAAAATGCTGTTCACATCTGCAGCATGACCCCACAGCAAGATGCCGTACGACATTAGACTGTGGAAGTAGGCAAAATAAACTAATCGCGCGGTTTCTACATCGGTTATTAAACGAATTTTTTTGACCGCGAATGCTGCTGAGCTGAGCCTTTTGGACAACTTATCAATATGGGGACTCCATTGCAGCTTAGCGTCCAAAGTAATTCCCAAAAATACAGCAGTATCCGTGAGGTCCAATTCCTTATTTTTTACAATAATAGAATTGAGGGGCCTACTAACATTCGATAACGTAAAATAAACATATTTTGTTTTATTTTCATTAAGTAGCAGGTTGTTTACAGTAAACCAATCCACTACCTCTGAAATGGCGTTGTTTACATCGTCAAAGGAATCTTGTCGTCTCTTTACTTTAAAAAGTAAGGAGGTATCATCTGCAAACAGCACCACCTCATGTTTTACAAGACTAGGTAGGTCGTTTATGTAAACTAGGAATAGAAATGGACCTAGAATTGAGCCCTGCGGGACGCCTATAGTGACGTTAGATCCACACGATCTGGAGCCATGCACATCAACCCTCTGAACGCGGCCACTAAGGTACGACTCCAAAAGAGCGATGGCATTATCTGTTATTCCATAGTGACGAAGTTTCGCGATCAATATATCATGACAAACGCAATCGAAGGCTTTGGAAAGGTCACAAAAGACACCAATAGCATCTTTGGACTCCTCCCAAGCCTGAAAAACATGATTTATTAACTCAACACCAGCATCGGTTGTAGAGCGACCCTTTGAGAAACCAAATTGTTTATTAGACATTAAATTGTTTAAATTGAAATGTTGAAGTAATTGCAGTAATAAAATTTTTTCAAATATTTTACTAAGCGTGGGTAGTATAGATATTGGTCTAAAATTAGTAGGGTCAGAAGTACTACCAGCTTTAAACAATGGAATGACTTTACTGTGCTTCATTAAATCTGGAAACACACCATTGTCTACACATTTATTAAATATGCATGATAGATAGGGAGCTATGCAATCAATCACGGAGTTAATGACTTTAACAGAGAGACCATGAAGATCTGCAGTCTTTTTGATTTCTAAAGATTTAAAAGCTCTTAAGACGTCCCTAGGACTCACGTGTGTAAATGTTAGTTTATCTACTTTGGACGTATCTATGTGCTCCCTTACAAGTGATTGAGCGAGTGCAGGAGATGACTTCAAGTCCTTGGTAGTTGAAAATGGAATGTCAGTAAAGAATTTTTCAAAAGCTTCAGCAACTTGCTTATCATTTGTGAGTAGTTTACCGTCAATTTGTAATTGATACTCGAGATCGCGTGCTTTGACTTTCCCATTTTCGCTATTTATAACTTTCCAAGTCATTTTAATAATATCTGAGCTACCTTTAATTTTACTGCTAACAAACATTGCCTTCGCGGTAACGCAAACACGTTTGAAAACTTTTGAATACCGTTTTACATAGTCGTGAAAAGCTACGCTATGATTGTATGTTCTTTCTTCATAAAGTTCATACAACCTGTTTCTACTCTTATAAATTCCTACCGTCGCCCAGTCACTAAAGATTGGTGTGTCTGCTTTCTTAATTGTTTTTGCCTTAAATACTTTACTAACTTCCGATTTTGTTAGATTAAATAGGGAGTTATATAACAAATTTGGGTCATCACAGTAAGGAAGTTCTGGTAATTTGTTTGACATATTATCTTTGAATTGTTCTAAACGACTATTTGATATGGGATTGCATGTAACATCCTTTTTCAGTGAGCGGTCAACAAATAAGTTGAAAGATATTTGTTGACCACAGTGATCTGACTTTAATTTATTAATTATTAATTTATCACAAGGTTCTAAGTTACTAAAAATATTATCGATACATTTCGCGGACTGTGACGTGATTCGGGTTGGTTCTGAAAAAAGATTTACAAGATTATAACACAGAAATAAAGATTTGAATGTAGTACTTAATGAGCAATTTTCCAGAATATCAATATTAAAATCACCGCAGACGATAACATGTTTGCTTTTATTACATAATTTGCATAAAGCTTCATCAATAACTTTCTCAAATAGATCATAAGATGAAGCGGGGGGTCTGTATACGCTCAATACAATAAGCCGGCTGAGTTCAATACAGGCTAGCTCAACAGTTCGCTCAACTGAGAGACTTACAATATCCGTTCGTTCCTTATATTTTAAACAATTACGTACTAATATTAATGAACCGCCACGGATAGCCGTCTCCCTGCTGTACGAGCTGGCAACCTGGTGATTATTGAAGCAAACGAACTCATGTTTTTTTAGCCAATGTTCAGTTACGCACATAATATCAACACAATTACTGTTTAAAAAAAGTTCAATTTCAAGTTCCTTGCTCAATATTCCTTGTATGTTTTGGTGTACCAGGCAACTCACTTTGTGATCCCTAGTTTGGTTAGGACATTACAGGCTGATCACCTGGTTGTCCGAAAGTAAGATGATCTGTGCTTTGGAAGACACATTAAGCCATTAGTTCCGGTAACTACTTACTGATGTAAGTTAGTAGTCGTTACATGAGCCATGTCAGGGGCCTTTGGCGGCTCAGTAGTTACACTGACACCTGAGTTGATGGGGTTGGTAATCCACCTCACAAGAGAATATTTAAAATGTGCTTAAAATATGTTTTAAGTTGTTATTTATCTTCTTCCATCCATCCATTTATCCATTCATTCATTCATTCTTCCATCCATTTATCTTTTAACAACAGCTTCTTCCACTTATCCCTGTCCCTCTCCAGCCCTTCCCTCCACATATTTCCTGCTGTGCTTTTCATTTCTTCTTCCCATCTCTTAATTGGTCTTCTTCTTTTCATTGATCCATATCTGGGGTACTTTACCATTAGTCCGTGCTTCGGAACTTTCGGAAGGCACGTTAAGACGTTGGTCCCGGGTACTACTTACTGATGTAAGTAAGTAGTCGTTACATGAGCCGTGTCAGGGGCTTCTGGTGGCTCAATAGTAACCCTGACATCAGGGTTGATGAGGCTGGTACTCCACCTCACAACCCACACGATAGACGAAGACCATTATCCTGGGTAATTAAAGTCTTTGTGAAATACGTGACTGTCTCTATCTGGTTGACCAATCCTTTGCCTAAGGGATACGCGAAAGCACCTATGAGGCTGCCCTGATCACCCAGGGTGTTAAAACTTAAATGCGTAATAATTAAAAAAATAAATGATTTAGAAAGTATTCTCTGTAGGATTGGAATGTAATATGCTCTGGTTCCTCACACGATAGTTTTAGGCATCACACACATTTTTTTTAATAATATATTCTCACCTGATGGTAACTGACGATATGGTCTAAGATGGATCACAATGGGTGGTGGTTTTCTTCCAAGTGCAATCTCTATCCCGGAGGTCGACGGCCATTTGTCCACATGCAGTCTTCTGTCGTGCGAATTATCTGTCCTGGCCACCTACAACCAGTCTCTTTCGTTTTTGTTACAGGTACCCAAAATTTTCCCACACAAGGGCCAAACGATACGAAACCCACGGATTTGACCACATCACATCCGACAAATTTTTCCATAACCGACATAGAACGACTGTTACAGAAACACGCCAACAGAAATGGCATAGAAAGGCTTCAGGAAAACCAAAAAGATCTAGATCCTCACAATACTAATACGTCTTATAAGTGCCAGGAATGTTCAAAATGTTTCAAGGATCCAGACGTTTTCGTCCTCCACAGACGGACACATTCCAAAAATCCAGAAATCCAAGAACGACTTCCAGATAGTCTTCCAGAAAAGGAGAATTTTAACGCAAATTCAGATATCGCTAATCAGGATACCTTAAGAGCCAATCCTATTCTAGCTAATTTGCTAAAATCTGGCATTGCACCATCTAACGACACGCCAGACGGTGTAAATAGTTTCAATGCTATTTTTGATGCTAATAATATATTGAGCATAGAAAATCAGATTATGACGGCTCTGGCAGCTAACATGGAGAGCTACATTCGAAATCTGTCGTCAATGTTCACACAAGCGAAAAGCCCCGAAGAAACTAGCGATTATAATGATAACGAAGACAACTCAACGGAAAACGAAAACGTGGACGGAGAGAGTTCTTCAAACGATAACTTCGCGAAAACGGACAACGACTCAACGAGCTATAGTCATAATTTCCAAAAGGAATATGAGAATTTTAAAAATGATCGGCAGAATTCCGAAATCGATGAGTCGTACGCGGTTAAAGATCCTCAGGAAAGCGATACTCATAATTTCGAAGAGGCCGTTCGAAACTTCGAAAGCAAGTCGCCATACGTCGAAAAGGATTCTTCTAATTTCGAAAATAGTCCTTCGAGTCCGGAAAAGGATCCTCAGACTTTCGAAAGTGGACCTAAGAGTTTGGAAGATGGTAATATTCCACAGAATTTTGAACAGGATGTTCAAAACATGGCGCAGGAATGTCAGAATTTAACAAATCAGGGTTCGGAGAACGGAAGTTCTGAACCCAACTGTGATAAAGAAGACTTAAATGATTCAAGAGACTCAAGTAATTTAGTAATAGACGAGAATTTGTAAGTACCTTTCTATATATTTTTTTATATTTTTTCTGTGCTACCGTTAGGAAACGATGTAATTTATTTTTAAAGCGATATTGCATATTTCAAACATGCACCGACAAAGTTCAGAAAAATCGATCTTATTACTATACTGTGATTGTTATTTGTAAGGTTACATGATGGTTGTAACAATATTGAACATCGACAGAATTAGTGCCGACAGAGTTTAGAAAAATCTACTTTATTATTACTGATCTATGCTTTTAATTTGAATGGGTCATATTCTGTCTGCTAAAAACCATGGTTTGTTTCACAATATTTTGACAAACAGTATTATGATTCAACAAATAACGATCACAGGAAAGTAATCTCTCTTGGGTCGGTTCCTCATGTCTGAGGATCGTGGTCAGCATCAGGGTTGCCTGGAGCGGATGATCTGCTTCCACCGGTTTCTGTCCAGCGCTTCCCTTACTGTGTAGAACTTGGATGACGACGAGTCTTTCACTTGATCAGTCCGTCTAGTTGGTGAACGACCACGCGATCTTTTGCCTTCAGTGTTCCCAACCACAGTCAGATTTTCTAAACTGTCATCACCTCTGCGCATCGTGTGGCCGAAACAGGAAAGTAATAATAAGGTCCATTTTTCTTTCAATCCTAAGTCATGGATTGAAATATTTAATATTGCTCTCAGCTGCAGCCTGATATTTTCGGATAGATATGAAATAGCATATAAAAAACTTTACTTTTTGATATTAGCTTTAGATTTTTGCAATATCATTGCAATTACCCAAAGATTGGATTTCAATCAATCAATCGTACAAACGTAATGAACATTAAACAAAATAATAACTTTTTTGTTTTTTTTCTGCAAATCAGTCGCAAGACTAATCAGATTTGATACATTGCTATTAATTTGTTAGAAAGAGAGTATAAAGCAACCAATGTCACTGCTTTTCTTTTTTTTTTTTGAAAGTTTTTTTTTCGTTGTAAAATATAAATAATCATGTATGCCATCTGATTTTCTATTATATTATTATTGCAAGTTTTAATTTTGTTTAATGCGGGTACTTTAAGAATAATCGGGCTCCAGCTTTTCTTTTTTTTTTTCAAATATCCCACCTCTTATATTAAATGCTATGTATATTTTTTGTACTTTCTTTATTATAAGGATTAGTCTTACTTAATTTGTCAAGTGAATATTTCGTAACGTAATTTATACCGCATACAAGTTCAAAGAAAAAAAATACAAGAAAAATAAAAAATTAAGTGCATTTCAGTTTTCGAGTAGGTATGTATGTTGTCCTTTTGTTTAAAAAGTTCGATTTTGGGCCAACGATATTGCCCATCGACAGAATTAGTGCAAAAAAAATGTTCTTCATTTGAATGGGACATATTCTGTCAGCTAAAACCCCATGGTTTGTTAGTTAATTTTCGTTTTTATGCTTTCTTGTAGTTTTTTTTTTCTTTTTTTCAAATACACGGAATATTTTTCGAAATATTTAAGATTTCTTTACTGATCAACCGCGATTACAGGCCGTAGTAGATATTAGGCCGAAATTATAAAAAGAAAAATATTTCATGTGATAAGTATAAAAAAAAATAAGTAACCGGTAGAGGTTACTTTTGCTCCACTAACTATTATGAGGAAAAAAAATGCAATCTCCACCGAAATATTTAACAAAAAAAAGACTGTAAAGAGATTTCTAGACTTACTTTTTCAAAAGACTGCTCCCCACCGATTTTTTACATTTTTATACCATTTTGTATAATATAATTAATTAAGCGTAAACATTTAAAAAGAAACATTTTGTTATTTAGTGCTACTAATCGTAATTTCACCAAAACTCACAGATATGGGAGTTTTTTTTTTTTTTTTTCAAAGAATATGTCATATTTCGGCGTAGTATTGATTTTAGTTTTTTTTTTCCCAGTGAAATACCCTATTGTAAATGTTAATCGCGACATAACATTAGCTTTCAACTATATCCCGATTGGGGTAGTCAGAGGTACATCCATCGCAAGATGAACAAAGTACCCACTATTCACCGAAAGCTAATTTATCGGGTATCTAATGAATCCAATTATAAAGATGACATAAACTCACGCCTATTTCCCACCGGGGTAAGCAGAGTCTATGGATCCATTTGATTCGATCCTGACACACTTGCTTTCGCCACATTCATGGCTGATTCCTGGTAGTGGTTGCCTGGAAGAAATTTCCTCAGAGCAATAAGGCCGCCCATTTGTGCTGTTGCTAAATGTTTTGTAAATGTTTGTATGTATTCTTTGTGTGCAATAATTCAATAAAGTATATTTGATTTGATTCAGCAATCTATTCATACACGCACGCCGATTATAAAGAGGAACGCAAGCAAATTCTCAAATAACAACTAGTTTTACTAATATTAATAATAAATACGTTTATTTCGGTCCAACCACAATACACATATACATTTACACTATTTAACAACATTATTACTTAACCTAAGAATAAAATAAAAAAAAAACACAAAATATAAATGTACATGGGTGCCGGAGTCCACCGAAAAAAAGTCCAGGGTTCAGCGAGGGCAGCACTGATTTTCAACCCTCACCCATTATCGAAAAAAACGCAGATACCATGACAAAAAATTAAAAAAGAAAAAATCAAGGTACTCCGATAGTGTGGTAGCAGTTACGCTTATTAGCTCTAAATGACAGAAGTTTTAAATAAACAAATATTATTTATGAAAGTTGTTTATCCAAATTATGACATATTCATATGACGCTGAGAAATAGCTTTTTTTTGTATATTTACCATAGCAACACCAACCCGCAGTGGAGCAGCGTCGTGGGTTAGTGATATCGTAACGAAAACTTTGAGGGATGATTCAGACCATGATTCGACGACTGAAAATTCCATTTGATATTAACTCAGAATCATGGTCTGAATCATCCCTGTCAGTATTCGTTATGATGTCACTAACACTGTAAGGGTTTTCTTAAGTTATCCTACAAAGTAAACCCACTATAATTCCTATTAGGGTATACAGAACACATAATAATGACGAAGAAGAATATGAGATATTTTTACAACTTTCACGAATAATATTAAATTACTTATGCATAAAATAAGAAATTATTACTACATATATGTATAATTAATTCAAGTTAGTATTGAATTAATTATACAATTAATTCAAGTTAGTATTGAATTAATTATACATATAAACATACTGTATACTTTTACACGTAAAAATGTGAAAAAATATAGTTAGTGTTTAGTGCCTTAGTAACTGATAGATATTTGTATAAATTGAAAATAATTTACTTACTTTTAGTACAAGACTACTTATGTCAGATGTAACGCTCAGCACGGTTTTTCATTTATAAAATAGCACTTTTGTATATTGTCGCCTTATGGTGAAAACCACTTAAACGCCATCGAAAAATCACATTCGGATTTGATTTTCTTTAACAATACCTCAATCAGTGCTCGGTTCAGTGGTAACCCTGACACCAGGGTTGATGGGGTTGGTAATCCACCTCACAACCCATACGATAGAAGAATACAAAATAGATGGCGCTGTACAGATTTCACGTGATATATACGTGAGATACCTATTTTGTCATTGTTTGGGCAGATGCATATTATAAAAATATTTTTTGTTTGATATTTGGATCAGGTATGGTGTACAATTATGTTGCTACCTATATTGCTTCTCTTTATTTTGATCAGAATAATAATGGGTGGAAGATGTGTTGTGGCTGGGTGTAATAACAAGGGTCATCATTTATACCCAAAAACAAAGATAAAAGATGCATGTCAGTTATCCGTGTAATTAGAAGGTTAAACGAAGGCAACTCTGTACAGCGCCATCTAATGGGAACGTAGCCTGGAAGGACTCTCATTAATTTCAAACCAGGTAAAAGTTGAGTTGGAAGCGTTTGAGATGTGGTGTTGGCGAAGGATGGAGGGTATAAGCTGGACTGAAATGGTGTCAAATGAAAAAGTGCTGGAAAGAGTTGAAGAAAAGAGAACCATATTGAAGACTATAGAGAACCGGAGAGGAAATATGATTGGCCACCTGATACGACACGATTCATTTATAACAAACATTATAGAAGGAAAAATTGAAGGGAAGAGAGGAAGGGGTAGACCTAGGATAACATTTATGAAACAAATAAAAGAGAAGGTGCAGGTCGTGTCGTATCGGGAGGTGAAGGTTTTGGCGGGAAGAAGAGAGGAATGGCGGTTACTCCACCGACAAGAGCGCAGCTCTTAAATAGAGAGAGAGAAAAGTTGAGACTACAGTTTTTGCCCGAAGTAAAACTACTGCCTATAGGGAGGTTTTGTTAAAAAAAATCACAACTTAATGTGTACTTACAACAACTTAGTGTGTGTGTGTGGGTGTTAGTGACATCTCAGTAACGATTACTAGTAACGATTACTCAGGGGGATGATTCAGACCAAGATTGAGTTAATGTCAAGTGGAATTTTTCGTCGCAAAATTCATGATTTTTTTTAGTATTTTTAAACTATTTTCAGTTCCATACTTTTGCGACGGAAAATTCCACTTGATATCAACTCAGACTCATGGCCTCAATCACCCCTCAAAGTTTTCGTTACGATGTCACTAACACCCTGTATATATGGAAAGGCTTAGAAGTGAGCCGTAGCATAAGGCGGCGAACACAATAGATCATACAGGTCGCAGTGATATTATAGTGCATGAAATATGTGTGAAAAAAGAAATATAAAAAATCAGCACCAATACTAATTATCTAGGAGACCTGTCTTTGGTTAGAAAGGGATAACAGAATCATGTGATTTAAATGTATACCTGTCGCACTCTTCAAACAATATCGCAATTTAGCCCTTCGGCACACACCGGACACTCAATACAAAAATCTCATCTATATCGTGTGTCGCCAAACGCGTAAGTTCGAGCGAGATAAACAGTCCGCGTGTGCTCATTCTTACTCCTTAGGCTTACTAATGTAAGTCTCAGAGGGGGTGAGGTAAATCTAGCTCGGCATGGAATGGTGAGCGGGGGGGAAAATTACCGTTACCGAAACTATCTAAAATAGCACGCTCTCCAGTCTAGAAGTCCTTTATCTTAAGTCGTTTTTATAAAATATTGTGAATAATGGACCCGATTCCTGCAGACACATCCTAAATTTATTTTAAGTTATACCTGAAATTTTCTTGTCCGCCGAAAAGGAAAGGAACGGATGATTGACAACTGTTAGTTTTAAAATACAAAAAAAAACCCTTCCAAAATTTTATATTGTCCAGTAACCCGAGCGAGATTCCCATTTTATTCGCCCGGGTTATGCATTCGTTTTACAGTTAACAATTGTCAATCATCCGTCCCTTTCCTTTTCGGCGGACAAGAAAATGTTAGGTATAACTTAAAATAAATTTAGGATGTATCTGCAGGAATCGGTGCCATTATTCACAATAGTTTATAAAAGCGGATAAAGGCTTTTTTGAGTTTCGTGTCGGTCGCCGAGCTATATTTACCTCACCCCCTCTGGGTCTTACTTTAGACTAAATGGCTTAAGCCGCTAAGAAAAAGCTGTCTTGTCTCGCTCGCACTTATGCATCTTAGCGCACTTAGAATGAAATTTTTATATGTAGTGTCCGGAGTGCGACTAAGGGTAAATAGTTCCAATTTTTGAGCTCCATTGCTATTTTTTAAGATGCGCGTTGGTTCCCAATTGTGGAAAACTGGGTGCTTAAAAGGCAACAATAAAGCAGTTCATCTAAAAAGCAATATTGCTATTTGACATTCGCGCATATATATATATATAAAAGTAAGTGCACAATATCAACAAATGTCAATTAGCAATATTGCTTTTTTTTAGGTGAATTGCTTCATTGTGGCCTTTTTAGCCCTCACTGTTCTTATTCATTTCTACTTTGTCATACTACTTTTTTTTAGTTTTGTTTAAGTTGTAAAAGTGTAATATTTATACTCAATAATTGTAGCTTAGTAACTTCATTGGTGATGATTCTACGGGACATAACTTAATTTTATTTTAATTTGATAGTTCTAAAATTTGCAGTCCTTCGCTTGCGTTTACTGCAACACGCCAATCAGTTACACATTTAACACCCACACAAATAAGCTACACACATAACACACACACACACACACACACATGCATACAGCCAATAAACAGTGGCTGACGCCTAGCATTGGCTGGTTGTGATTCAGCCAATCTAAACTAAAATAAATTTAAGTTTTGTCAACCAAAATCGCATTTCTATATAAAGTGTACTTTATAGTTTATATTTTTCAGTGAATTTTTGATCTCTACGTTTGATTAAACGGTTTATTTTGTATTATTATACTTTGTACCTACGTCGCCGAAATAAAAAGAAATAATAGATTAAACAGTGTTTTTGTTAATCATTATTAGATTATTACACATGGAAGTCAAACCACACCCGTCAGCACCTCCTCGCACTTTCCTATGCTTTTGTCCTTTTCTGTTACTTAGAACCGTCGTTTGCTAGAGCGAGAGAGCGACCGCACGCAGCTGAATCGATGAAGCGATAGCCATTTGTGTGAAATGTGAAAATATCTTCATATATTTCAGTGCTACGTTACGCCTCAGCCCTATAGATCAACACGGACCTTCGCGGACAGGACCTCGGCCCTCACCAGTCTTAAAATAACTATAATATTAATGTCACAGTTGACAGTTGTTTATGGTAAAACGGATGTAAAAGAACATTTGCTTATTTTGATAATGGTAACACTCCCGAAATCTCTAGCTGGTGTTTTCCCTGCATTATGTAATGTGTTTACAGCTATTGGGTAGATCTTCGAACTGAGAGAGCCACCCATAGATTTACTACTACCGTAGATTAAACATCTGCGAAAAGTGGAACGCAAAGTTACTGTTAATGTAGCGACGTTGTCAGTACTTTCCCTCAGTGCGCGATTAGGCGCCGAAATGGCAACACAGGAAAGTGCGTGGTAAAAACTTGCAAAAATATAAGCTCGACGCGAAAAAGAAGGATGGAACATCATATTTTTAATAAGTAATGACATTGTGCATGTTATCATAGTATAAACATTTAATTTTCGGAGTAAAATCCACTAAAATTATTATTTTGTTTAAAATACACTATAAAACAAGTACTCCTCGTTAATCCGAGGGCTAATGTATTTAATTATTATTACTTGTCATATACAGGGTGTTAGTGACATCGTAACGAAAACTTTGAGGGATGATTCAGACCATGATTCCGAGTTGATATCAAGTGGAATTTTCCGTCGCAAAAGTATGGATAGGAAAATAATTTAAAAAAAAAAAACAAAAAAATCATGAATTTTTTGACAGGAAATTCCACTTGATATCAACTCAGAATCATGGTCTGAATCATCCCCCTCAATATTCGTTACGGTGTCACTAACACCCATACCTACTTGTATGGCTACCGTATGTACTTGTACGGGGTGTAAGTGACATCGTAACGAATACTGAGAGGGATGATTCAGCTGATTATTCTGAGATAATATCAAGTGTAATTTTCCATCGCAAAAGTATAGAATTGAAAATAATTTAAAAAAACTAAAAAAAATACATGATTTTTGCGACGGAAAAATCCACTTGATATCGACTCAGAATCATGGTCTGAATCATCCCTCAAAGTTTTCGTTACGATGTCACTAACACCCTGTATGTAAAAATAATTAAATCTTTTACTAAAAGTTCAAAATTGCTTTTCAAAGTAAATTAAAAACATTGGTCGTGGGTAATTTATTTTGTACGAAAAGGCAACTTAGAGGGGGATGACGTCAGTTGGGCTAACCTTGAAAAGCTAGCCATCAGTTTTAAGTTTTGAGCCTACCATGATGTTTTCATACTATACCTACCATGGTTCGACCCAAAGACCTTGTGTTCGACCCTTACTATGCAATATGAAGCTACGTTCCCAAAAAATAATATAGATAGCGCTGTCGCCATTTATTGATAATTACCTATTTTCTCATTACTCGAGTACATATTTATTCAAAAATATATTGTAATGGCAGAAGCGTATTACCTATAAAAATATTTTTTGTTTGATATTTGGATCACATTATGTAAGGATTGTGTTGCTTTTCTAAACGACGCGGAAAGTGAAAATTTATTGAACACACGTCAAACTTAGCCAGAAAAAAAGCCCTTCCAATTGCCTTCCAAATTGTATATTGGCCAATAACCCGGCAGAATTAAGATGACAGCACATGTCAAATGGGTTGCATATGAGCGAGGTGCCTATTGTATTCGCCCGGGTTATTCATTTATTTTAAAATTAACAGTTGTCAATCATCCGTCCTTTTCCTTTTCGGCGGATAAGAAAATGATAACTTAAAATAAAAATAGGATGTGTCTTCAGGAATCGGGGCTATTATCCTAGATTCTTTGGTATTTTTGCAAACATTCAGTTAGGCCTTACGTAGGTACCTACTTAGGTAACATACAAACTTTTGGCAAATCAACTTGGTATTTGTGGCAAATAACTAAGTTCAAACTGGATATTTATAAAAAGGCAAAAGATTCTGAGATATTTTTGTGTTTACAGTAATAATTTTTACTTCTGAGGTTCGAAGTACTAAATCGATCCAAATATCTTTTTATTCTCGCACTCGGGTTGGATAAGAATCGGATATAGTACGAAAACGCGCGCGCGTACTTTCAAATGTAATAAAAGTCTATAGTGATAATTCCTCAGAAAACGTAAAGTAGGTATTCGTAGCGTAAAAGTTTTAAAAACCAAATTATTGCTTGTATTTTTATGTAAATACGATATTAATTAACGTTAATTTAAAACAAGATGCATGGCTGACAAACGCAAGTTTATCGTTTTTTAATAGGTACTGCGCCGAGCTGTCAAAAAAACAAATCAACATGCAGGGTTGCCAGATTAGGTCTTTTTTCGCAATTTTGGGGAAAATATATAAATATTGTTGGGAATGTTTTGGGGTAAAACGATGACGGGGAAAACATTTTTATTGTTTTAATGTTATAATTATTTTTTATATGTGAAATTTGACGACATCGCCCGTTTAATTCAAATTATTTATTTCAATTTAATATCCATAATCCCACCACCAGGCACCACCAGGCCTAGCCACCAGGCACGTTAGTTGTGTACAGTGACTGTACAACACAATATACAGTGGTGTCGCACCCCGGACACCTCATACAAAACACCTCGTTTTACACAAACACTACACATTGACGTTATCGTACACGCGCATCTGTGTGTGTGACGTGTGACTGTGGAGGGGTGAGGTAAACCTAGCTCAGCTGGTGATGGGGAGTGGAGACTTGCCGTTCTGAAATACGTAGTATTATTCTTTATTCTATGGTAGTGTATCCGTGTTTCGTGTATTGAGAATCGTAGTCCTGATGTTCTGGATAGTGTTCTTGATGGTATTGTGTATGATGGTGGCTCAGATTTAAACAGCAAACGGCTTGGTGTAAAGTAATTATATTTTCTTTAAATTGTTAGACAAAAACAAAAGTTATGGTAAGGCGGACAAGTTACGACATGTTGCGTGCGCGTTCAAAAGTCGCTCTATCTAATGTCAAACAGGGAACGTTCAGAAACTGACATTTTAAAATGAACGTTCGGAAATGAACTAAATAATATTGTTACATCGTACATATTAACAATTAACAATAATTAAAATTATTACGATAGGTAAATCGCATATAAAAGAATCTTATGTAAATCAATCGTGAGCGTAATTCGCCACACGTGTATGGTGTAATATTACGACGTGAGTTTCGTATATTTTTCTTTATGTAAGTACTTAAGAAAAGAAAGAGGTTTGGGAAAAAGTCTAATTTTTGTAGGAAATTAATGGGGAATTCAATAATATGTGTCTGGTCACCCTCGACACATGATTGAGTTCTTTTCTACTGTACCGACATTCTCCTTGTCGTATTTGGGATTTCCCCTGATAGATTTATATTTTCTGCAATTTCTGTGTCAAGTTTAGCAGTAAATGTAAATGTATACATTGTATTTAAACGAGTATCCTTTAATTTTATGAATTTAAATTGTTTTAATTATAATTTACGTACGTAGTTTCCCCAGCTTGTGTCTGTTTGTGAATTCTGTGATAATATAGTGCTTATTTTACGATAGTGGTGTCTGGACATACTCGAATATTAGTGTAAATAACAAAACAAACACGAATTTCGTTGAAATATAATAAAAAATACGAATAAAAATGACGGAGCATAAGACTATCAATGTGGCAAAAAGTAGAATTGTTACCCCATTGGCATCTACGTCGGGTAAACCTCACATTGTCATCAACAGAAATAGGAAAATAACAGTACTTAAAGGTGAGAATTCTAAAGAATTGTTTAAGAACATAATGCTAGCTCAAGCACAAACCTTTTTCAAGGAAGAAGTGATATATGAATCTTGCCCCGGGGACTTTTTAAAGGGACTTCCCCACAAGGTGGTCTTGATAAATAGATTAAACAAGATATCAAATAGCAGTAGGACCATAGCAAAGTTTACAAACCTCTCAGACGGAACGGTTGCTTTTGAAAAGACATCTGATCGTCTAACCCGACTTATAGGACAGAACAACTATGATTTAGTTTTCTCCACGCTCTGCTCTGTTATAAACCTTGAATTAAAGGTCAGAGGTATTATGGCTCTACTTTTAGAAAACCAATTTGAGGATCAAATGTGCCAAACGGAGAACAAAATTGAGTCTAATTTAGAATCTGCAACCACGGTAGACAAACACTGCCAAACCGACGAGAACTGCATGGAGTTGATTTTCAAAATGAAACAGAAGAAACGGATAAAGCGGTCAGTTTTAACACCATATGTTGTTAAAGACACACCTACGAAGAAAATTAAAAGAGTTATCATTCAACCAGACAATTTTCCAAGCGAAGTCCTTCAACCAAATAAGGAACAAAATAAAGTCATTGACACACTGGAAGATGATGGGGAACTGCCTGAAATTCAATTAAACAGTAACAGCAACGAAGGGAGCATTGGTAACTTGTCATCGTTCTCCGCTTACAGTAATCCGGCTATTTTGTATCCAAACAACATCTTAGAAATGATCAGTCAACGTACTGATAATGAAACAAATGTAGCTGCTTCATTAAATATTAAATGTGAAGACTCATCCCATACTTTGACTCCAGAGGTGTTGAAGACTATCCCGTCAAAAGAAGAAAGACATAAGCTGTTAATGGCTCAACTTATCCTTGACTGGAAAACCTGCCTGCAACATGATGAAGAGGGATATTTGTAAGTATACTGGCTTACTGCCCGCAACTTCGTCCACTTCGATTAGGGTTGAACCACCTCTGTCAGCATGTTATAGTATCCTTACGCATGCATAAGCACGCTATAACATGTTTACGCGTGCGTAGGCACGCTATAGCATCCTTACGCGCGCTATGACATGCTTTAACATGCGTAGGCACGCTATAGCATCCTTATGCGCGTTATAGCATGTTTACGCGTGCGTAGGCACACTATAGCATCCTTACGCGCGCTATGACATGCTTAAACATGCGTAGGCACGCTATAGCATCCTTATGCGCGTTATAGCATGTTTACGCGTGCGTAGGCACGCTATAGCATCCTTACGCGCGCTATGACATGCTTAAACATGCGTAGGCACGCTATAGCATCCTTATGCGCGTTATAGCATGTTTACGCGTGCGTAGGCACGCTATAGCATCCTTACGCGCGCTATGACATGCTTAAACATGCGTAGGCACGCTATAGCATCCTTATGCGCGTTATAGCATGTTTACGCGTGCGTAGGCACGCTATAGCATCCTTACGCGCGCTATGACATGCTTAAACATGCGTAGGCACGCTATAGCATCCTTATGCGCGTTATAGCATGTTTACGCGTGCGTAGGCACGCTATAGCATCCTTACGCGCGCTATGACATGCTTAAACATGCGTAGGCACGCTATAGCATCCTTATGCGCGTTATAGCATGCTTACACGCGTGAGTGGAAGAATAGAAGAGAGGCTTTTTTGCCCTGCAGTGGGACACACATGGATGCTAATAATAACAGTTCCCTTTGTTTCCATAATCTGGAATAGTCCTATACCAACCGGGGATTGTCTTTGGGTGCACTCCCATAGTGCATACAGGGATGATCGTACGTTGGTGTCACACCACATTCAGATTACATTGTCTCATGGGGCCTCTACGTGTTGGCTTCGGCCGGCCCCACACACATTTTCCAACAGTCCAACCCGAGAAATGGAAACGACTTACAAATGGTAATAATAATTAATGAGTACAATGTTAACTTCAGGCCTATCCATCGAGCAGTGTTGAATGGCGACTTGGATCTTCTCAGAAGACATTGTTTGGTGTTGCGGAACAAACAGGAGTCCTTGGATATACCTGCTGGAAACATGGTGAGTAGATCTTATTACTAAAGTGGTTATTTTTTAATTAAGATACCGAGTTTTTGTTTTTTATTATTTTAAAGGGTTCTATCTATTCAGCTTAAAGCACAATATGGGACAGAAAATAATTTTATTAAAAAATACTCTAAAATTTTCATTTATTTACCGACAGGAAATTCCACTTGATATCAACTCAGAATCATGGCCTGAATCATCCCCCTCAGTATTCGTTACGATGTCACTAGCATCCTGTATCTACCTAATACGTAAATTCAAGTATTATGTTATATTTAGGGTAACCCTAAAGTTGACTATTTCATGAAAGATGACCATTTCATGTAATGATCGAACACATCATGAAATGATCAATTCTAAGATCTGGTCACGACATTTACACCCACTGCTCGCCAGAGTGAAGGAATGTATCTATTTTGTAATATACCTACTTTTTATTTGTCATTGATTTCTGCGTAGTCTATCAGAGGTAGGTTGTGAACACATGGCCTATGTAAAATTAGTTTTCCTCCTGATAAGAACATTAGGGGAAGTACATAACATTGCACTCACACACATGTCACTACCCGATTACCCGGTCATACTACAGTGGGTGATTCTTTACTTCTCTCGTGTGCGTTGTGAAGTCCGTGACCTCATCAACCTTTAGGGTTAAGCGCTAATTACAATACCCAATCAACCCAGAATGATGCGTCAAGGTCACATCGAGATTGGGAAAGTCGACGCTCTTACTTACACTAGCTCGAGATCGTGGTTACCATGGTGACTCCCCACCAACTCGTTCGAGATCGTGGTTGCCATGGTGACTCCCCACCAACTCGCTCGAGATCGTGGTTACCATGGTGACTCCCCACCAACTCGCTCGAGATCGTGGTTACCATGGTGACTCCCCACCAACTCGCTCTAGATCGTGGTTAAAATGGTGACTCCCCACCAACTCGTTCGAGATCGTGGTTAAAATGGTGACTCCCCACCAACTCGCTCGAGATCGTGGTTACCATGGTGACTCCCCACCAACTCGTGCGAGATCGTGGTTAAAATGGTGACTCCCCACCAACTCGTTCGAGATCGTGGTTAAAATGGTGACTCCCCACCAACTCGTTCGAGATCGTGGTTGCCATGGTGACTCCCCACCAACTCGCTCGAGATCGTGGTTACCATGGTGACTCCCCACCAACTCGTGCGAGATCGTGGTTACCATGGTGACTCCCCACCAACTCGCTCGAGATCGTAGTTACCATGGCGACTCCCCACCAATTCGCTCCAAATCGTGGTTACCATGGTGACTTCCCACCAACTCGCTCGAGATCGTGGTTACCATGGGGACTCCCCACCAACTCGCTCGAGAGCGTGGTTACCATGGTTACGCCCTACCGATTTGCTATTAGACTACACGATCTGATCTGATCGGCAACCCCGTAAACTTGACGCAGAATGGATTGGCAAGTGTATTGAGGGACTTTCCAGGCTACGTTCTCCAAAAACACATTCTAACATTTCTAACTTTATTTATTTGTTTATTTTATCGTTTTATATGTATTGTTTTGTAAGTATTATTGTATTTCTTTCATGTATTTGTAGATACACTGCACACACACACGCTTTTAATTATGTTTTTGTAAACTACTTTGTTTTCATAGTATAAGTAAATATTATTATGTATTCATTCAAGTTGTATTTGTGGGAGACACGGCTTCCGTGCCTCACTTAGCAGGGTCCACAGAATACCAGCGTCGTGGCTAGCGCCGCGGCTTATGCTGAGTGAGGCCCTTTTATAAAGGACACCACCACCATCGTTGACCAGTCCATACACTCAATTATTTGTATTTCTCGTGTATGTTGTTTTTATTATGTGTTTTGTTTGATTGTAAGTTGTGTGTTACTCCGTGTTTTAAATTATATATTTGTTTTGTATTTGTTACTGTGGTGTCCCTTTATAATAAACGTTTCTTTCTTTCTTTCTTTCTTCTAAACACAATATAGATGGCGTTGAACAGCTTACGCTTAAGAACGCTTGACTCTCATTGTAAGGTCGCAGGTTCCATGGGCCTCTCTCTCTTATTCCCATCCGACGGTGGGATCTGCCTTCTTCGTACTTCTCTTCCACTTCGCTCGATCGGACGTGTCGTTCTCGGAGACATTGCATGAGCACATGTCCTTTTTGACCACATTCGCCCACCGTTTTTGGTTGTCCTTTTGGTCTAAGCCGTGGTACATTTAGATTGGCTGTAACATTACCCACGTAATCGGGAGATCTTTTTACTTGCCCAAACCAACGAAGCCTGCTCTCTTGTAACTTTTTGAATAAGGAATAATACTACGTATAGAACGGCAACTCTCCGCTCCCCACCAGCGACTGAGCTAGGTTTACCTCACCCCCCCCTCGGACATAGTTTAGACTTGAATCATTATGGCGTCAGACGTCACACACACACAGATGCGAGTACGATTACGTCAATGTGTGGTGTCTGTGTAAAACGAGGTTGTTTGTATGAAGTATTCGGGGTGTGCTGTTGCGAACGTGTTCGTGGAACGGGCCTAAACTTACGATTTTCGAAATTACACATTCCCGAGAAATGCGTTTCGGAGTTACGAGTTACGGCTGGTTTTCCCTTCGCGGGTTGGAAAATCAGATAGGCAGTCGCTTCTGTAAAAAAAAAACCGGACCTGTCAAATCTTGAGGTTATGTAAGCGGACCCTGTGAAAAACGGGATAATGGAAATGGGAATGTAGTTCTGTGCAATAAAGTATATTTGATTTGATTTTTGATTTGATTTGATAATGCAGGAGATGATGATGTTTATGGTGTGTTGTTCCAACAGACTGCGCTCCAGATGTCAATATTCCAAGACACGGTGCAGTACACCGTGATGCTGCTCCGGTACGGCGCGGACCCGTTGCTGACTGATTACGAGCACCGCACCAGCCTGCACCTAGCTGCTGAGGTGTCCTCCGACCATCTCACCGCCCACATTCAACACATAACCAGACACGCTAGGTGAGTGTCACACATTGGGGGTTTTTACCATTGATATCATCATCATCAGCCCATTAACGTCCTCACTGCTGGGGTACGGGCCTTCCCTATGGATGGATAGGGAGATCGGGCCTTAAACCACCACGCGGGCGCAGTGTGGATTGGTGGTTATTAACGACTGCTAATTCAGCCGGGACCACCGGCTTAACGTGCCTTCCGAAGCACGGAGGAGCTCGAGATGAAAACTATTTATTTTTTGGTGTTGGCATACCTCGCCCCACCGTAAGGCCGCCACTCCGTTAGTCTAACAGAAAGCTCGGTGTGGTGTGGGTACTTAGTTCATCTTGCGATGGATGTATGGTCACGAGCATCAATATGCATACATTTTGGTACCATGTCACATGAATTTTTTCGACAAATTGCACTGTAAGTCTCATTAACTGTCAAATATGTTAGTGCAACAGAGTCCTAAAGTGGGTACATTATATTGCTCATGACTATACCAGTGACTACTCCATTTGGGAATATAGTTGTGAACTTGTGTTCTGTCGATTTTTTCAGGGATATTCTACAAGACCATGACGAGTTATGGAAGCCTGCTTATGAGTTGAAGTCTGACGCGCAGTTGGCTATTATACTGACGGACCATATGTGCCAGATGGTCGATGGTGATGGTGAGTACAAGTACCTATCTAATTTGTCTGTCTATTCATCATCATCATCTCTTGCATTATCCCGTTGTCACAGGGTCCGTTTACCTAACCTGAAGATTTGACAGGTCCTTTATAGTTTATTTATTGCTTCATGCACATAATTATACAAGATGTTATAATGATTTATGATTAATAAGGTGAGTACATGACCCTGGTAGGGTGTTGGAAAATTTTAGCGGACTGCGTGATGGTCATAATAAATAAAAACATTAAATATATATATCAATTAGTGGTATTCGATCATGCTATATATCATATTTGTGATTTTATTATAAGAATTTCATTTGATCATGCTGTAATATGTTATATAGTTAGTAGAATCATATGTGGGGCTACACACAGACATGTGTGTAGGAACTAAACAATGTAAAATAGAATTAAAGAAGTATTATCTGGGCGCAAGTTAAACTAGGTATGTAGTACCTACCTACTAATTAAGTATAGCGAGTTAAGCGCATTCATTCACTCCTCGCATAAACCTGTACGGGTTTTCTGTTTAGAGGAGCGTCTTATTTTATTTTTAAGGATTTAATTTTTTTTTTGATATTGAATAACATAAACTGCCTATATACGTCCCACTGCTGGGCACAGGCCTCCCCTCAATTAACTTTAATTTATTTATTCAATAATGATATAAATTAATAACAGCCTCCATGGTCTAGTGGTTAGAGCGTTAGGCTCACGATCTGGAGGTCCGGGTTCGATTCCCGATGGGGACATTGTCGAAATCACTTTGTGAGACTGTCCTTTGTTTGGTAAGGACTTTTCAGGCTTGAATCACCTGACTGTCCGAAAAAGTAAGATGATTCCGTGCTTCGGAGGGCACGTTAAGCCGTTGGTCCCGGCTATTAGCCGTAAAAACACCTCCACCAACCCGCAGTGGAGCAGCGTGGTGGAGTATGCTCCATACCCCCTCCGGTTGATTGAGGGGAGGCCTGTGCCCAGCAGTGGGACGTATATAGGCAGTTTATGTAAAAGCAATATTGCAATTTGACATTTGCGCATACAAAAGTGAGTGCGCAATGCAAACAAATGTCAAATTGCAATATTGCTTTTTTTTTTCAATGAATATTGCTTCAATGTGGCCTTTTTAATCTCCTATCTCAGTTTATACGAAAATTACGGCATTTAGATCTGGTTTCGGATAACTTTGGGGATTCCCCGCATAGTTGTTCGTTCATTGGCGTATGTTAATGCACTTTGGAGGTCAAACGTAATGTAATCGTTTTTTTAAAAGGCTATTTTAAGCGACATATTTTACGGCGGCGATCCGTCACACAATGCAGCTCGGCTATACGGGTCCGGATTATAAAATCGTAAGTAAAAACATTGATGGTCGTAACATCGAACACTTTGCATCGAAAGGTCACTACAGCGAAGGTGCTTAGTATCGAAAGTATGCCTCATAGAAAGCATTCTATATCGAATTTACCACATCGGAGGTTCCCTACATCGAAAGTAGCCTACATCGTAAGTACCCTATATTGAAAATATCCTACATCAAAAGTACCCTACATCGATAGTACCTAAAAGTTTGCTACATGACTGCTATTGAAATACAATTAGTATGCATTGTACTTATTTATTTACTAAGCAGGAAAATTGCATTCTGAATAAATAATAGTGAAACATATTTAAACAAGCAATTATTTTTTTCTTCTGGCTTCCGTGGCTAGCGATGCGCCAATGACAAATCTTGAGAGTGATCTTGGTCTTCAATGATAATTGTCGTGGTATCATTATGTTATTATTGTGCAGTCGTTAAAACGAGGAAACTTTTCAAAAATAAAAAATAACGGATAGAGAACAGAATTTGGAAAAGGTGAGGATCAGGAGAGGAATAATAATAAAATAATAATAAAAAGAGGAAGTTAAATTTTAATATCATTAGTATTAATAAACATACTTAATAAACGATAGACTGAAGGATTATTTGAAGATAAAAGGATCTGGATAGAAGTAGGAAAAGGATTGTGTAAATGTGTGAAAAAGTTGAGCATATCCTCCACATCCACATCCTCCACCTCACCACACTCACATAAAGCGCTGTCCACTATATTAAATTTAATTAGATGAGCAGACTTACAAACGTGACCTAATCTCATACGAGTCAGGATGCACGATGCCGTCTTGCCCAACAGCAACCGCGAGAACCAAGGTTTTGCAGGAGTTTCACGTTGAATAGATGCGAAATATTTTCCTTTTGTTTGAGAACTGATAGACCAAACTTCCCTCCACGAACCACGTAGATACACTCTGGGTAGAGCAAGAAGGTCATGAGGGTAGATCTTATAGTAAGCCAATATCTCCACAATCAATGGCGTTATTAGCAAGCCTACCAGCCCGTTCGTTTCCACGGATACCCCTATGTCCCGGAATCCAGGCAAAAATTCAGTAGAAGCTTGACATAAGGTTTATAAGCGTTTAATAAATATATGGCATGCATACATACATACATAAACTCACGCCCGTATTCCCCGAAGTGGTGGGCAGAACTACAAATAATCAAGAAACTATTTGCATCCACTTTTGATACATAAATCAATAAATAAATATAAAATAATAATAATAATAAAGATGTGTCTACACTCAGCGGGATCCCCTGTCTGGGAGACATAAGAGTGATGCAGAGAATTAGATCTGGATTTGTTCTACTGAATTATGCTGAAAACAGAATTTGTTCCGTTAAAAAAACGGAAATACAAAGTTTTCTAACCGACCTCCAGCCAGCGGGATATTTCCCAAAGTTAAGTCTGATGAAGTATAAATTGGTATTAACTTTTAGATCTGTATTTATTCTGTTCAACAAAACAAAAAAAATACTTCTGACATCCTTACTTCAGTTACAATCAAGCTGCAATGAAACCTCCAGTCAGCGGACTTTTTCTCTCAATGACATTCTTTTGTAACTTTTACACTAAAATAATAAAAAATAACCTATTTACGACTATAATTTCACTTAAATTACCTATTCGTACATCTAGTGCTTAAATTAAAAAGTATAGAATTTGAAAGATATTATGTGAGTAGAATATAAAAAAAAACTATGTATCAAGTACAAATTGAAGCTGTGAGAGAAAAAGTCCGCTGACTGGAGGTTTCATTGCAGCTTGATTGTAGCTGAAGTAAGGACGTCAGAAGTAGTTTTTTTGTTTTGTTGAACAGAATAAATACAGATCTAAAAGTTAATACCAATTTATACTTCATCAGACTTAACTTTGGGAAATATCCCGCTGACTGGAGGTTTTATTGCAGCTTGATTGTAGCTGAAGTAAGGATGTCAGAAGTATTTTTTTTGTTTTGTTGAACAGAATAAATACAGATCTAAAAGTTAATACCAATTTATACTTCATCAGACTTAACTTTGGGAAATATCCCGCTGGCTGGAGGTCGGTTAGAAAACTTTGTATTTCCGTTTTTTTAACGGAACAAATTCTGTTTTCAGGATATTCAGTAGAACAAATTCAGATCTAATTCTCTGCATTACTCTTATGTCTCCCAGACAGGGGATCCCGCTGAGTGTAGACACATATAATAAAGGCGTAGGGATGTACGACCCCATCGCCCCCTGGTGAATTCATCAGCGAACCTGGTGAATTCAACAGTGCAGTCAGTCTCCGCAGGCCAGCTTGTGGCGAGCTGTTGGTGAGTGACGACACCACGGAGCTGAGATCCCCCGAGAGTCGATCAGGTCCTCCGTCTCCGGCTTGCCTTCACTGGCCGGCCGGAGTGGACCCCAGCGGGGGCCGCAGGACTCACCTCTGGCTTGCCTTCATTGGCCGGCCAGAGTGGGGCGTTAGAGCTATACGCTCGCAGGGTGGAAGTGAAAGATGCCGCCTCGCAGAAAGCGGTGTACACCTCTCGACACCCTGAGCTGCTCACAACCATGTTGCTGCCTTGCCGTCCAGTCGCTTCGGCTAGATAGGTGACCCATCCAGTGAGTGGCGAGTCACCGCCTGCTCATTTTATCCATGTTTACCAACATTGGTCGAGCAGGCGCCATAGTCCCCCATAGCTCCAGTATCCCAGTCCACTAACCCCCAACCCAATAGCCCAGTTCCCTTTGTTCCCATAATTTGCAATAGTTCTACACGAACCGGGGATTGTCTTTGGGTGCACTCCCATAGTGCATACAGGGATAATCGCCGGTTGGTATCACACCACATTTAGATTAAACTGTCTTCGATTTTACCTAAATAAACTTTATTATTATTATTATTATTATTATTTCTTAAGGGGCCTCTACGTGTTGGCTTCGGCCCCACGCACGCCTTCCAAAAGTCCGGGCCTCCATAGGCTCGAGATATGGAAATGACATACAAATAATAATAACAAATATATAAATATTAATAAATATATAAATGTTAATAAAATATGTTTTTCTTTGTAAAACACTGGTTCACTTTAAGTTTGAATCCCCATACTTACATATTGCGGCAGCTTTTACACAGGAACCGTATTTGATATAGGCTTCGAAGCAAACTTTCGATGTAGAATGCTTTATATGAGGCAAACCTTCGATACTAAGCACCTTCGCTGTAGTGACCTTTCGATGCAAAGTGTTCGATGTTACGACCATCGATGTAGAATGCTTTATATGAGGCATACCTTCGATACTAAGCACCTTCGCTGTAGCGACCATCGATGTTTTTACTTACGATTTTATAATCCGGACCCCGGCTATACCACCCGGTAACCGGTGCAGAGGGCACTCGTTCACTATGTGAGATATGGTTTGGTCCGGGTGACCACATTCACAGTATGGTGACTCCTTTAAGCCCCATTTACATAGGTGATGGTTTGACTTTCCATAGTCGATCCTACACCGGTTCGGATGCAGCAGAGACTTGGTTAAGGGAGCTTAAGCTGGATATTTGATCCAAGCAGGATATTTGTCTGCCATACGCAATAATAATAATACGGCGGCGATACGGCTCGTCACCTATCGTTTAGGTCTGATAGAATGCTCGGTGAGGTGAGGAAGTAATAACCGGGACCAACCTCTTCACATGCCTTCCGAAGCACAGATCATCTTACTTTCGGACACTGGTGATCAGCAGTAATGTCCTAACCAAACTAGGGACCACAAAGTAATTTTTGTAATATACAACATTATTGTTATTGTTAATTTTTGTGATATGTCCCCACCGGGAATCGAACCCGGGACCTCCGGATCGTGAACCCAACGCTCAACCACTGAACCACGGAGGTAGTTAATTGATATCGAGAAGTTATTATAATTCTCGGAAAAAATGTCCGTGTTGTGATTTGCTGCTCATTATAACTTGTTTTCTTCCTTCCAGGCTACACACCGCTGATGCTGGCGTGTAAGATGGGTAATTATACAAATGTCCGCCAACTGATGGACGCCTCACCGGCGTCGCTGAACCTGCAGAACCCCAACTCTGGGAGCACGGCGCTCTTCCTTGCCGTCGAGGCTGCCTGCCTTGACGCTGCCAGTAAGTAGTGTAATATAATGCAATCCCACAGTCTCTGCTTACCCCGGTGGGAAATAGGCATGAGTTTACATAATGTAGGTATACAAGGTAAGGGAGATAGATGGTTCCGTATCCACCGTGCTTCGGAGGGCACGTTAAGCCATTGGTCCCGGCTATTAACCGTGAAAACACCTCCACCAAGTGGCCTCTGTGGTCCAGTGGTTGAGCGTTGGACTCACGATCCGGAGGCCCCGGGTTCGAGTCCCGGTGGGGACATATCACAAAAATCACTTTGTGATCCCTAGTTTGGTTAGGACATTACAGGCTGATCACCTGATTGTCCGAAAGTAAGATGATCCGTGCTTCGGAAGGCACGTTAAGCCGTTGGTCCCGGTTACTACTTACTGATGTAAGTAAGTAGTCGTTACGTGAGTCATGTCAGGGGCCTTTGGCGGCTCAATAGTAACCCTGACACCAGGGTTGATGAGGTTGGTACGTCACCTCACAACCCACACGATAAGAAGAAGACCTCCACCAACCTGCAGTGGAGCAGCGTGTGTGCTCCATACCCCCTCCGGTTGATTGAGGGGAAGCAGCAGTTATATCAATAAGAATAGGTTACATCTAAGTATTGGAGTGTGTGTGTGTTTGTGTGCAATAAAGTACATTTGATTTGATTGTGAAATAAACTTTTTCTTTACAATTTCAGACCGCGCCAACAAGTCAAAAGTGTCTGATCATTTCTACAAAACAATACAGTTGCTTATCGAAAACGACGCCAACCCGGGGATCGAGAACCTACAAGGCATGAATGTACACGACCTTCTGGGTGAGATTAACAACGGCGAACTGTCAAGGCTAGTATGTACACAGTTAGTAAAAAAAAACGGTAAAGCGGGCACTGACAATAAGACTGTACAACCTACTGGCCCCAAAGAGACCCGAAACGCATACGAACTGAATCTAATGTGTATCAAGAAAGTAAATCCTGACTACAAGACTGATAAAGTTAGGAAAACAAAAAACGTAATCCCGCCGCGAACAGTCGATAAGACTAAAACAAAACCCTACAAAAGAAAACCAAACATTCTGAGAAATGTTACGCTGCCGACTGCCAAATATGTTGGCAAAGATTTTAGCATGA
The DNA here is from genome assembly GCF_024362695.1 of Pectinophora gossypiella. Taxonomy (NCBI): domain Eukaryota; kingdom Metazoa; phylum Arthropoda; class Insecta; order Lepidoptera; family Gelechiidae; genus Pectinophora; species Pectinophora gossypiella. Next base: position 2,950,652 of record NC_065431.1, read on the forward strand.
CATTTAATAAGACAACACCGAAAGACAACCTAGTTACTACACAAAATAGCTTTAATTCAAGAGACAAAAATGCTGTTATCCCTAGTACTAGCGTAGGAAATAATTTAAACCTATTAAATACAGTCGACCATAAGAAAACTCCCGATGTGGTTCTAAACATTGGGAAGAGAGATACGGGTAAAGAAAAGACTGTTCAAATGAAATATGGAGGGTCAGAAAGTAAGAAAGCAAAGGGTTCTTGAGCTGACGGAAGATTAACGTCCTAGGCAAGCCTCAGGGTTGCCAGGCCCTAAAATACGAAGCCGGACTCTTCGCTATATAAGGATGGATATTTTCCCTCATCATCATCAATTTAAGAGCCACGCTCTTGTCGGAGTAGCATTCTCCATGCTACTTTTTCCTCTTGCCTTCCGCCCAAAACATTTTCCCTAAAAGCCTTTTTTTTTAAGTGACTTATTGTAGATTTGCCGCAGAAGGCCGGACCAATATGGAGCGTTGAAGGCTCTCACCCGGTACAACGTTTAAGACAACAGGCCTGAGGGTGCCCAGTTAGGCGCGAACCTCGGCTCAGGGCGTCGTCTGAGAGGAAACATATTTGAAAGAACCCCTATAAGCCGGACATCTTTTTCAACAGGCAAACATACTGTTTTTACAGCTGGGCTGATGAAAAAAGTATGTGTAGTCACACGCTGGTCGCTCTCCGCTCGTGTGCCCGCCTGGCCCTTCAGCGGCCCGTGGTCGTAGGTATCGCCACTCTAACAAAAAGCCTAACAAAATCCGGACAAGCCTAACACGCATATATTTGACCGGATACGACCGCTAAAAGCCAAACATATACAGGGTGTTAGTAACATCGTAACTAATACTCAGGGGGATGATTCAGACCATGATTCTGAGTTAATATCAAGTGGAATTTTTCGTCGCAAAATTCATGTTTTTTTTTATTTATTTTTTAATTATTTTCAATTCTATACTTTTGCGAAGGAAAATTCTACTTGATATTAACTCAGAATAATCAGCTGAATCATCCCCCTCAGTATTCGTTACGATGTCACTTACACCCCACACAAGTACATACGGTAGCCATACAAGTAGGTATGGGTGTTAGTGACACCATAACGAATACTGAGGGGGATGGTTCAGACCATGATTCTGAGTTGATATCAAGTGGAATTTTCAGTCTGAATATTCCTGAAATTTTTTGTGTTTTTTTTAATTATTTTCAATTCCATACTTTTGCGACGCAAAATTCCACTTGATATCATCTCAGAATCATGGCCTCAATCACCCCTCAAAGTTTTTGTTACGATGTCACTAACATACTGTATAGGATTTTATTGGTATATATTTATGAACTTTTTCATTAATTGTGTAAACTGTAGTTGCACATGGAATTACTTTAGTACCATGTCGCAATATTTTTTTTTACAAATTGAACGGTTAGTCTCGGTCATGTCAAATTATGTTATTGCGACAGAGTTCTAATCTAAAGTGGATACTTACATGATATTGCCTATGTATGACTGTACGACTGTACTGTCTCTGACTAATTATATATAGGGTATTAGTGACTTCGTAACTAAAACTTTGAGGGATGATTCAGACCATGATTCTGAGTTGATATCAAGCGGAATTTCCGTCGCAAAAGTTTAAATTTTCATGAAATAAAATTTAAAAAAATATTAAAATTGTCATGTATTTTCCGACAGGGAAATTCGCTTGATACCAACTCAGAATCATGGTCTGAATCTTGTCTCTCAGTATTTGTTACGGTGTCACTAACACCCCGTACAAGTACGTATAGACTCAAGTGTGTATGTTACTGACACCGTAACAAATACTGAGGAGGATGACTCAGTTAAATATCAAGTGAAATTGTCCATCGCAATAGCAATTGAAAACAATTTATTGCAACACAAAAGTCATGAATTTTGCGACGAAAAATTCCACTTTATATTTACTCGGAATCAGAGCTGTATCATCCCTCTCAGTATTCGTTACGATTTCACTAACATCCTGTATTCGTTGCAAATTATCGTTTTTGTAATTAAGATATGTGCCTAAGTTTATAGTATATTATGTTTTGCACAAAGGTTCGTTGTTTGACTCATGCGTCATTATCATAACATATCAACGTAATTGGCTATTTGAGAGTTGTAACATTAAAACATGAAATATGTCGGATAATATGGTAGTTTTATCATTTAACGATAATTATCTAATAGTTTTTTTTCAGTTTGTCAGTTATAAAATATATAGGCGTTATTCACTCGTCGAAGATTCAAATTCAAATACATCTTTATTCAGTAGGTAACATAGTTACACTTTGAATCGTCAATTTTTACATAACGAACGTCTCATCCCCCTAAAACCACTGCAGCTTCTCACAATTCTGGAACAATTATTGCCTAAAACTCTACTATGACATTTTAGTAAAATCTTGTTTTATTTTTCATAAATGGTCGTATGAATTAGGTCTGCCTTTAATATTATTTTCAATAAAATTACGTTTTAAGGGATCTAACATTTTCATGGATTAATATAAATTATAGACTATTTTATGTATTTTTTTTTTTACCCGCCATGGATTTATTTCTTTTTCTTTTTTTTTGCTCATCGTAATAAAAGTTTACGGCGTAAAGTTGAACATACTGATTGCAATAGTGAATCGAACACGTCCTACAAAAAGTTGGATCGATCTGTGAATCTCGCCGATCCGATTATCGGCACCCTGACTGCCGATCCGACTATCGGTGAAAGTGGAACGCGCCTAAATGGAATGATTAGTCTGACAGCAGGACAGAAAGATACAATACTGCTGAGTGCGAAAGAGATAGGTATTGTTCTGTCCATACATCTGCGCGTCGCTGCAAATTAACCAAATGTTGAACTACCCGCAATATTTGATTAATTTATACTGAATATTTTGATAAAAGGACAGAAAGATAGCATCCAGACTAGTGCGAAAGAGACAAGTATTGTTCTGACAGCTGCTTATAAACAATAGCGTCCGACTGATAGCCAAGAACCTCCTATAAACTTATGCTATCCTGGTACATTCGCTGCGAAATGACCAAATTTTGAACGTTCCGCCGTAATCTTTCAGTTGAAGTTATTTATTTTCTGGTTATAATTTTTCCTCTTGGTGTTTAATGCTTTCTTTAGATATTGAGACGCAAAACGAAATATGTAATGAATATTCCATTTATTATTAAAATTAAATTATTTATGTTGTTTGTTTCTTTAGCCCGATTCGTACCGCAGAATTAAAATTAATTTAAAAATATCAGAGGCGGTAAGAAATTTGCCAGTAAATTGAAATTTTGTATCAAAATCTATTTATCTATAGATAAAATCTATTTATCTATAGATAAATAGATTAATTTTACGCACCGGTATTAATTTTAAATTTATTTTTTATTTATGAAGTCTTAATTACCTTTATTTCTTTTTTTAACTTATTTAAAATCCATAGCGCAAAATGAAACATTTTTTGTTGCAACAGTGAAACGAACAAATCCTGCAAAAAGTCGATAGATCTGTGCATCTCGCTCTATCGGCATATACCTTTTTCAGCCGATGGGACTGTCGGTAAAAAGTGGAACGCGCCGAAATAGTTTTTTTTGGACAGCAGGACAGAAAGATACAATACTGCTGAGTGCGAAAGAGATATGTATTGTTCTGTCCATACACCTGCGCGTCGCTGCGAATGAACCAAATGTTGAACTACCCGCAATATTTGTCTAATTCATACTGTTTATTTTGATAACAAGACAGAAAGATACAATACAGCTGAGTGCGAAAGAGACGTGTATTGTTCTGACAGCTGCTTTTAAACAATAGCGTCCGGTTGTAAGCTCACGATCTCCTACAAACTTATGCACTCCTGGTACATTCGCTGCGAAATGACCAAATTTTGAACGTTCCGCCGTAACATATTTTCTGGTTATGATTTTTCCTCTTGGTGTTTAATGCTTTCTTTGGATATTGAGACGCAAAACGAAATCTATTTTTTTTTTTTAACTTTTTTATACCACGAAATCTATATTCTATATATTATTAAAATTAAGTTACTTTTGTTGTTTGTTTCTTTAGCCCGACTCGTACAATAGAATTAAAATTAATTTAAAAATATCAAAGGAGGTACGAAATTAGCTAGTAAATTGAAGAGTTGTATCAAAATCGATTTATCCGTAATTTTATGCAACGGGATTAATTTTAAATTTATTTTTTTATTTATTAAATCTTTATTACTTTTATTTCTTTTGTACCTTATTCAAAATCCATGTCGCAAAATGAACCGTTTTTTATTGCAATAGTGAAATGAACACGTCCTACAAAAAGTCGATCGATCTGTGCATCTTGCTCTATCGGCATATACCTTTCTCAGCCGATGGGACTATCGGTGGAAAGTGGAACGCGCGGAATTATTTTCATTTGACAGCAGGACAGAAAGATACAATACTGCTGAGTGCAAAAGAGATATGTATTGTTCTGTCCATACACCTGCGCGTCGCTGCGAATGAACCAAATGTTGAACTACCCGCAATATTTGTCTAATTCATACTGTTTATTTTGATAACAAGACAGAAAGATACAATACAGCTGAGTGCGAAAGAGACGTGTATTGTTCTGACAGCTGCTTTTAAACAATAGCGTCCGGCTGTAAGCTCACGATCTCCTGCAAACTTATGCACTCCTGGTACATTCGCTGCGAAATGACCAAATTTTTAACGTTCCGCCGTAACATATTTTCTGGTTATGTTTTTCCTCTTGGTGTTTAATGCTTTCTTTGGATATTGAGACGCAAAACGAAATCTATATTCTACATATTATTAAAATTAAGTTACTTTTGTTGTTTGTTTCGTTAGCCCGACTCGTACAATAGAATTAAAATTAATTTAAAAATATCAAAGGAGGTACGAAATTAGCTAGTAAATTGAAGAGTTGTATCAAAATCGATTTATCTGTAATTTTATGCAACGGGATTAATTTTAAATTTATTTTTTATTTATTAAATCTTTATTACTTTTATTTCTTTTGTACCTTATTCAAAATCCATGTCGCAAAATGAAACGTTTTTTATTGCAATAGTGAAACGAACACGTCCTATAAAAAGTCGATTGATCTGTGCATCTCGCTCTATTGGCATAATATACCTTTCTCAGCCGATGGGACTATCGGTGGAAAGTGGAACGCGCGGAATTATTTTCATTTGACAGCAGGACAGAAAGATACAATACTGCTGAGTGCAAAAGAGATATGTATTGTTCTGTCCATACACCTGCGCGTCGCTGCGAATGAACCAAATGTTGAACTACCCGCAATATTTGTCTAATTCATACTGTTTATTTTGATAACAAGACAGAAAGATACAATACAGCTGAGTGCGAAAGAGACGTGTATTGTTCTGACAGCTGCTTTTAAACAATAGCGTCCGGCTGTAAGCTCACGATCTCCTGCAAACTTATGCACTCCTGGTACATTCGCTGCGAAATGACCAAATTTTTAACGTTCCGCCGTAACATATTTTCTGGTTATGTTTTTCCTCTTGGTGTTTAATGCTTTCTTTGGATATTGAGACGCAAAACGAAATCTATATTCTACATATTATTAAAATTAAGTTACTTTTGTTGTTTGTTTCGTTAGCCCGACTCGTACAATAGGATTTAAATTAATTTAAAAATATCAAAGGAGGTACGAAATTAGCTAGTAAATTGAAGAGTTGTATCAAAATCGATTTATCTGTAATTTTATGCAACGGGATTAATTTTAAATTTATTTTTTATTTATTAAATCTTTATTACTTTTATTTCTTTTGTACCTTATTCAAAATCCATGTCGCAAAATGAAACGTTTTTTATTGCAATAGTGAAACGAACACGTCCTATAAAAAGTCGATTGATCTGTGCATCTCGCTCTATTGGCATAATATACCTTTCTCAGCCGATGGGACTATCGGTGGAAAGTGGAACGCGCGGAATTATTTTCATTTGACAGCAGGACAGAAAGATACAATACTGCTGAGTGCAAAAGAGATATGTATTGTTCTGTCCATACACCTGCGCGTCGCTGCGAATGAACCAAATGTTGAACTACCCGCAATATTTGTCTAATTCATACTGTTTATTTTGATAACAAGACAGAAAGATACAATACAGCTGAGTGCGAAAGAGACGTGTATTGTTCTGACAGCTGCTTTTAAACAATAGCGTCCGGCTGTAAGCTCACGATCTCCTGCAAACTTATGCACTCCTGGTACATTCGCTGCGAAATGACCAAATTTTTAACTTCAGTTGAAGTTATTTTCTGGTTATGATTTTTCCTCTTGGTGTTTAATGCTTTCTTTGGATATTGAGACGCAAAACGAAATTTATATTCTATATATTATTAAAATTAAGTTACTTATGTTGTTTTTTTTTTAGCCCGACTCGTACAGTAGAATTAAAATTAATTTAAAAATATCAAAGGAGGTACGAAATTAGCTAGTAAATTGAAGAGTTGTATCAAAATCGATTTATCTGTAATTTTATGCAACGGTATTAATTTTAAATTTATTTTTTATTTATTAAATATTAATTACTTTTATTTCTTTTTTTACCTTATTCAAAATCCATGGCGCAAAATGAAACGTTTTTTATTGCAATAGTGAAACGAACACGTCCTACAAAAAGTCGATCGATCTGTGCATCTCGCTCTATCGGCATATACCTTTCTCAGCCGATCGGACTATCGGTGGAAAGTGGAACGCGCGGAATTATTTTCATTTGACAGCAGGACAGAAAAATACAATACTGCTGAGTGCGAAAGAGATATGTATTGTTCCGTCCATACACCTGCGCGTCGCTGCGAATGAACCAAATGTTGAACTACCCGCAATATTTGTCTAATTCATACTGTTTATTTTGATAACAAGACAGAAAGATACAATACAGCTGAGTGCGAAAGAGACGTGTATTGTTCTGACAGCTGCTTTTAAACAATAGCGCCCGACTGTGAGCTCACGATCTCCTGCAAACATATGCCATCCTGGTACATTCGCTGCGAAATGGTCCAATTTTAAACTTTCCGACGTATATTTTAAGTTTTAACAGATTAGGTAGGTGTCCTGCTTTTATATTATTATTTTTTAATCTTAATTTTATATTCGAATCTCGGGAAAAATAAAACGATTCTAATAATAATATAACTTACACCTTTATTTACATAACGCACAATTTAAGTCGTAACATAACTATGTGATGTCATATTACACAGACCAATCTCCATAGACAAACATCTTATAATTAGTACAAAAAAGGTTTGTTTTATATTTTATAGCTGTCAAAGTAAAGTAAAATCTGTGCCTACTACAAAATAGGTCCCGTTTATGAAGCCAGCATAAATCGTTGTCAATTTCTGGTCAAATTATTTAAAAGAAAACGTTTTGACAGAGATCGATGGTCGGCGAATACATGTTGTGTGGATAAGAGGATGATGATATTTGAAGTCTATTTTGACAATTCGCAGTGAAACAACATAATTATGTCGTGATGGGAGTCAATAGTTGTTGTAGTGTTGTCAGATACAAACAAGGTTAATTTATTACAAACTCAAAATGCTATTTCATGAAAGGGGGCACAGCAGTGCCCCAGAGTTGGCAATGGCCAAGTCGCAATCAATAACATATAACTTTAAATTCTATTTGTCTCATAGAAATTGGTCTACGGTCCCCGTTTGTTAGGGTTAAGTACCGAATTTGAGCAAAATTAAACACCTTTTACTAAAACAAAACATCATGTCATTCGCGCGTAAAATCTGCTAAAACTCAGTTTATTTATTCTTAATCGACTTTAGGTGTGGATCGAGTTCTCGAGACTGGATCTAGTGAGAAATTGTGGGAAAAATATGTAAAATGACTTAAGACAGAAACAAATTGATTTTTACGCGCGAATGTTACTCAGTCACCACAGATTACACAAAAAAATCTCATTAGTCGTTTACGAAGGTTGCTTTAGAATATAAAAAATATTTTAAGAGTACCAAAAATATAGGACCATTTAGTTAGAAATTAAAAATAAAAAGATTTTACAGTTTTTATAAATATTACGTAATTATTTTCTGTATACATTTAGTAGCAGTTGACAAAAATAGTGTTGAAGAGGATTGGGTGAAAAATAATAAGTTTCATAGATATTTTTATCAACTATTATAAAACGTAATACAGTACTATGTCTGGTTAAAACTTTTTAAGTTTGCTTTTAAGTAGAATAATTATAATACAAAAATATATTAGTGGACGGCATGTCATTATATTCATACTTTTATAATTTGTTTTCCAATATATTTTTAAAAAATATGGAAGACATATAGCACCTACAATATAATAATTATACGTTACAATGAAGACTAAAAGAACACTTAGGCGCACGGTAGTGCGCCAGCCAAGTTCATAAGAAACATTTTAAAATGGCAATCAAATTACAGTTCTTAAATGTAAATAAAAAAAGAGATTCTAACCTCAATATCTGTTTACATAGTTAAGTAGGATACAATTGGATTAAAGAGATTACGTAAATTCAATTACAATTAACGAGATAAATCAACAAAATCTAATGGAATGCATGAATTTAACAAAACATACAGAAACAATTTCGATAGAAACATTTTAAACGATTTTTCTTGACAATGTCTCGGCTCGGAATACAAATATATTACAATAAAAGACTTACATTAATAATAAACCTCACCGTTTCTCGATAGATTTTAAGTCTATGAAAAAAATTGGTAAAAAAATTAGTTATAGTCAATACACCTAAAGACCTAAGGACGGTTCCCACATAAGACTAGCAGCTATCGGTAATAAATGATTCTACTAAACAAATAGATTTTTAACTAAGTATACACATTTGCCTCGAACCGACAAGTAAAGATGCATGGCAAACCCGAAGCCCGATTAAAGATAAAAATTAAAATTAATGATTTTAAATATTTACAGAATAAAAAAACAGTCCCGTGATATGTCAATCTTTTCCCCCCAAGACCTAATCTGTCATTATTATTATAAAACACAATTATAATAACTTTATAACGAATTTGTTCAATCATTTTTAATTTAATGGAATGATAAATTTTATCACATTTTGTTGACATTAAGTATGACGCTTACAAGAGTAAAAAAAAACTGTATTAAAATTAAAATAACATCAAGGTGGTACGATACGCGATTTTTAAAATGATAAAAATGCGACGGTATTTTTTCGCTCGTCACTTTTTAACCACTTGAGCACAGTTGTGCGTCAAGCCAAGTTCACTGCACATATCAAGATAAAATACACAATAATTTTCGACAAATACAATACGTTTTCAAACTATGAATTTTAAATACATCGTTTTCATAATTAAAAAAGTATTTTTTGCCATACATAGTTTCTTAACGTATCTGATATTTTACTGCAATATATTCCTTTGCAAAATAATTTGTTACACATCAAAGAAAACCAAACTTCACCGACGTCTATACATATTAATTCGGTTGAAATCAGATTTCCTTTTAAAACTAGTCTTTTTGCAAGGAATGTGTTTATTTAAGTAAATGAGCAGTACTGTCTTAAGGCCTCTATGACCTCTTTTACGTCCACAAAATAAGCGTTCGTCAATATCAACTTACAAATACTAAACTGTTTTATTTCTTACTAAAACATAACGGCTAAAAATGTTTTTTCCGGAATGGCTATTATTTTATTGTGATTTAACTAGCCATTACCTTTTTCGTTTTCTTTATTAAGTACAATATGAACTATATTTTGTAAATGATCATAAAAACAAACCACCACATAAATTTCATAATTCTAAATAATTACACTTACCAGATGGTTTTAAAACAACAAAACGTGAAAATAACAGTTTAGTATTCAGAAGTAGTAATTCTGGAAGCCACGGGGCCAGTCAAGAAGCTAGCGAAACGACACAAAAGACATACAAGAGTACTTACAGGTATTGCATTATAAAGGAACTTGGGTGCAAAATTACAGTGCCCCCAAGTTGACATCACGTTTGTATCGTAAGTACATACAAGACTGAAATCAACAAATCCGCTTCTAAGCCCGTTCGCTCCCAGAAACGTTTTCATAAAGCTAAAAGTAATTCAGTTACAACTGGCAACACTGGCTGTAATTATAATTCATAACAACACAACGTTTAAATCTAAAAAAAAACAAAAAGTCAAGATGCTGTGATAGTTCCCAGCCAGTAATAGTGTTTATTCAAAAATATATATTTTTTAACGAATATGCAAACTGCAAACTACTCCTTTACAAAACGTTTTTTTGACGTTTGTCAGGTCAGTGTTGCCATAAGTCAGTCAGTGTTGCCAGTTCAAAACCCAATTCTCTAAGCTTTATGATTGTCAGACGTGCCTTAAGACGCAACAGCGTAATGTAACGATACAACTAGTTGGTAAGCTATAGTTATCTTCGGCTGTTCAGCTCGTAACCGTTCTCCTTGCTCGGTGTCTTCGGCGGCGGTGGTTTGGCCACCACGTGACCTTCCAACCTTAGCGTGCTTTGGCGGTGTGATGACCTGAAGACGAAGATTTTTAATTTTAGCAAAACTTAAACGCATTCGGCATCATTCTATTATTTTCTAGATTAGATAAATAAGCACATCAGATCCTGCAATTGTGCAAAAGAGGATTGGCTTCTAGTAAGGAGTGTTGAGATTGACGAATCCATATGCTCCTCACCCGACTGATGAAATGAAGGAACAGACCTGCTTATGGTCTTCGGACCGATTGCAAGTGGTGACAAAATAAGAAGAAAAAGATAAGTAAAAGTATTTTTTCATACATTTTGCCATTTCGTGTTAATCTGTCCTCCTGTTCTAAATCTTAGTATTGGTGTACTGATTGTGCTCAGTTTTACATGGGTCACTCTTGGCGTCGGCGTGTTAATAGTATTCCTCTAGGCATTGGCGTTTGGGTACACTTAGGACATCAATGATAACAATAATTTTATCATCGACGTCCTAAGTGTATAAACACCTAATCTTAGTATTGTCGTCCTAATTGTACCCAGTCCTAGTATGGGCGTCCTAAACGTACCTTATGAGACAAGTAACAGCCAACAGTATAAGCAGGATTCCGAGTGCGGACAGCCCCCAGCCAAGAGCCAGTCGCGCGATCGGAGGCACCTTGGTGGCCAGGCGCAGCAGGGAGGAGACTTCATCGGGGAGCTCGTCGATACCCTGCAAGTTGAAATATAAAGTGATATAAAGGCTTTGCAGTGTTTTACTAAGACATTTTTTTTGACGTGACTTATTGTAGGTTTGCCGCAAATGCTGAGAGCATAATTGGTACTGGTACAAAATTGAAGACAACAGGCCTGAGGGTGCCCATTTGGGCGCGACCCTCGGCTCAGGGCGTCGTCTGAGAGGAAAATATTTGAAAGAATTAATCGACCTTAGTGGGTCGAATTACCGGGTGAGAGCCTTCAGCGCTCCCCATTTGTCCGGCCAAGTAGTTAATGCCATCTGCGGCAAATATACAATAAGTAAAAAAAAAGTGGGTCGATAGCGATAAGCGCTGAATGAGGGAAATTGTTGACCACGCCGGCGGGTATCGGGATTGAACTGAGACGAAGACAACGATCGTGTTATAAATCTTTCTACATAATTCATTGCTTCATTAGTACCGCGCAACCACAACTAGCGCTTGTGTTACTACGCAAAGAACGGCTGGTAGATCGAAGTGGCGATTTAGCCGCGGCCGCTTCACACGCCGACGTGAGTCAACAGGCGACATGCGGACTCTTGTAATTCAGTGCTGAGGGCATATCGCCCTTTTCTCTAAGATCTGTGAGGTAGATGAAATAAAGATGGCGGATGCATTCGCTGATAAGTGGGACTCCCCATTGCTGCGCCAATGGTTGAAGCTCCACCTCTCTAAAGTTTTCATTCGCTCTGTTTTATACTAACCCTAGCTTTAAGCTTGCATTGTTACTAACATCTATGGGCCTGTGTCTGAAAATAAATAATTTGAATGAATTTGAATTACCTCCTCGAACCACAGGATAGGGAAGATGATGTCGGGGAAGTTGGCGACCTGCTTGATGTCCACCACTTGGGACACCGCCAGGTTGATCTGGATGCGGGCGCGCGCGCGCATCGCAATGCCCATCTCCTGGAATTAGTAAGAATGATGTAAGTAAGTAAGTAGTCGTTACATGAGCCATGCCAGGGGCCTTTGGCGTCTCAATACCTGACACCAGGGTTGATGAGGTTGGTAATCACCTCACAACCCATATGACAGAAGTAAGAATAATAATATTTTTTATTCAGAAAAAAATATTACAACTGTTTACAAATCATCATCAGACATAGTATTGGTAAAACCGTGCTATCTCACTCACCGGTTGCACGTCAATGAAGAGGCGATGGTCCTCCGGGTTGGGAGGCGAGATGCCCTCCACGGCCTCCCGGAGGCTGTCGTCGGCCAGGTAGAAGTGGGGGAACGACAGCATGATTGGCGAGTCTGTAACGCAGTGAATAAACAATGAGAAGGTGGTTTTTTTATACTCCTTTTAGGACGTAGGTGCTCTCTAGGACGGGATTTTGCGAAATACAACCCTAAGCGGTTAAAAGGGGTGGCAAAGTTTGTATGAATTACAAACTACTATATAGTATTATATAGTTTTACTATATAATAGTAGGGATCACGCGAACGAAGCAGCGGGTAACAGATAGTCGTCTCCTTAGCGTTATCCCGTTTTTCACAGGGTCCGCTTACCTAACTTGAAGATTTAAAAACGCATTTCTCGGGAATGTGGGTTTCGTCACGATGTTTTCCTTCACCGCTGAGCACGTGATAATAATGTATGATCACAGAATGAAAACAAAATTCGAAAATCATTGGTTTGGCTACCCACAGTTTATTGTCAAATAAATTCGGTTTGCCTCTACTGACGTTATAAAAGACGTTATTGCTGAACACTGCTTCCTGAGATACAGGTTTCCTAGTTCAGGTAGCAGGGTTATACTTCTGTAGCATTTGCAATAAACAATTTTTATTATTATTGGTGAGTCGAGTCAAGGGTTCCAACACACACAGGGTAAGAGCTAGAGAGAAATATGTTTTATAGTTCTATTTACCATATTGGCATAAAGACACGTTGAATAGTCCGTTGGGCGCGCACGGCGGACCCGCGGGGCAGAAACAGCGGTTGTGTTCGTCGTCGGCGAACACGTCTTCTGGCGGGGTGAAGCGGTATCCTTCGACTCCTGACGCCGACTCCACGTCGCGCAAGTACCTGTTGATGGATTATCACAATGGGAACATTTAAATCGATTTTTTGACTCGAACGTAGTGTGTAAAACCGCTCGAGTCAGCGCTTAAACGCTGAAGTCGACCCTCGAGCAGATTGCTAATGCTCAAGTCGGGACTCGACTGAGGCGCTTGACACTTGAGCAGTGGCTTGTGCGTTTAAGTGAAAAAGTCTATTCCGAGGGTCGGACTCAGCGCTCGGCTCAAGCTTGACTCGAGTCTTGATTGAATAGTAATTAGTAAGAGGAATTGTTAAAAAAGGTTTTATACATTATACGCGAAATATAATGGTTTTAGATATATTTTTTAATGATGAATGAATAAAATATACTTTATTGCCCACAAAACAAAAATAATTAAAAGAACAAACTAGACATAGAGTGACCATGTACAACAGGCGGCCTTATTGCTGATAATACAAGAACAATGACTGCCTAAACTAAATATCATAATACAAAAATACTTATTAATTGTGTTACATGTAAAATTACGACGCTCAGACGCTTGAGCGCGTGACTCGAGCGTAGAAGTCTGAGCCTTCAACGCTCGCAAGCCATAAACGCTCAAGCGCTTTACGCTTGAGTCTAAAACGCTCCAAAGCGTCGACTGAGCGCTAAACGTTCGACGCTCAGCGCTCATTTTTCGAACGGGACTTGAACCCGCAGCTCTTGTCAAGCCGGGACGAGTGACCATTACACTACCAGCGGGCCTAGCACCGTAAGCACGCGCCTCTTTCTCGCCGCGACAGAGATCGTCTGTCTCTTTCTGTGCAGTACTGTGAGAGAGTGACGGGTGACGTGTGTCGAGGCGAGAAAGAGTCGCGCGCTTACGGTGCTAAGCCTGCAGGGCGGTTAACAAGGCGACATCGAAGCATTTCACCTAAAAAGCAATATTGTAGTTTGACATTTAGACATATAAAAGTAAATGCGCGATGCAAACAAATGTCAACACGCATCTCCAAAACGCATTTCTCGGGATTGTGGGTTGTATGTACAGTAGAGAATAGATCAATGGTTTCAGCGGTATTATAATATCTTGAGCGTTGGGCTCTTGAGGGCCCAGGTTCGAATCTTGGTGGGGAAATATCACAACACTTTGTGGTCAAAAAAGCATCAATGCTATTGGACGTTTGTTTGCATTGCGCACTTACTTTTATATGTCTAAATGTCAAACTACAATATTGCTTTTTTAGGTGAATTGTTTCGATGTGGCCTTTTTAATCCCCCCTGGTCCTCCTGTTCATGCAAAATTCTTTTGATCTAGAAAGATGGCGCCGGCGTTGGCTTAATGATCATCATCAGCCCATTAACGTCCCCACTGCTGGGGCACGGGCCTCCCCTATGGATGGATAGGGAGATCGGGCCTTAAACCATCACGCGGGCCCAGTGCGGATTGATGGTTATTAACGACTGCTAATGCAGCCGGGACCAACGGCTTAACGTGCCTCCCGAAGCACGGAGGAGCTCGAGATGAAAAATTTTTTTTTGTGGTCACCCACCCTATGACCGGCCTTTGCAAAAGTTGCTTTACTTCAACAATCGCAGACCGAGCGCATTAACCGCTGCGCCACCGAGCTCCTCAATGACGATACATAGACCGAAAGAATTTCGCACGGACAATTCAAACATGAATTCAAAAACAATTTCAAAAATCATTGGCTTAGACCCGAGCTGGACTGCAACCTGCGACCTAACAGTGAAAGTCAAGCGTTCTTTCAACTGAGCTACCACAAACCCGCAGTGGAGTAGCGTGGCCGTATATAATCTCCATTACCCTTCCATTTGATAGAGGGGAGGCCTGTGCCCAGCAGTGCGCTGTATACAGGATATTTATATTTATGTTTATCGAGATCAACCGGGGGAGTATGGAGTATACTCCACCACGCTGCTCCAGTGCGGTTTGGTGGAGGCATTTGAGCTAGTAGCCCGGGACCGAGACTTTCACGTGCCCTCCGAAGCACGGAATCATCCTACTTTTCCGGACAATCAAGTGATTCAAGCCTGCAATATCTTTGCCAAACAAAGGACAGTCTCACAAAATGATTTCGACAATGTCAACATCGGGAATCGAACCCGGACCTCTAGATCGTGAGCTCAACGCTCTTACCAATAGACCACGAAATCTGTTCAATTTCTTTGCATAATATTATCATTGAAGAATGCTAATTACTTATGACACTGCGCCATAATTATCCGCAAAATTCATCTACTGTTCGTATCATAACAGACACGAATGTTTTTGAGTACCCACATTCACCAAACAATAGCACCGTGTGACCATTTGCGCTTGCGCAGAAACCATTAGACGGCCGACTGTTACACCATCGCGTAGTATATTAAGTACATAACGAATTGCCTTGTTCTAAGTTAGTTTAAACGGTATGAGACGTTTTTCACAGGGTCCGCTTACTTAACCTGAAGATTTTGACAGGCCCAGTTTTTTACAGAAGCCACCTTTGACACAGAAGGGACCTTTGGCGGTTGAATAATAACCATGACACTAGGGTTGATGAGGTTGGCAATCTACCTCACAACCCACACGATAGAGGAAGTAAGGACGTACCCACTACGGTTCGCAGTCATGAGGCATGTCAGGGGCTTTAGCGGCTCTGTGGCGGCGTTCAGTTTATGAACGCACCCCTTAACTGACAGATAGCTGTCACTGCTGTCAGTGAGCTGTCAAGAGACTACTCTCGCTAGACTTGTAACGCACACGCACGCTGTTATTTTGTACCGACTAATTTGATAAGGATAAAGTATTGTGATCAGTGATATTGTGAGAGCAATAATAAACTATTCGTCCAAGTGGAGTTGTTCTATTATTGAGAAGGGGATCTACGTGTATCCTGCACCCGTCCCCTCAGCTCTAAGTAACCCTGACACGAGGGATGATGAGGTTGGTAATCCACTTCACAACCCACACGATAGGCAAGCCGACGTGACGGTGTAAAGTCAATCAGCGTCTCCAGTTTACATTAGCAGCTTTGTGTTGCATAACATCAACATAACCATTGTCTTTCTTCCGCAACGTATTAGTAAACACACATCACCAGCCCATTAACGTCCCCACTGCTGGGGCACGGGCCTTCCCTATGGATGGATAGGGAGATCGGGCCTTAAACCACCACGCGGGCCCAGTGCGGATTGGTAGTTATTAACGACTGCTAATGCAGCCGGGACCAACGGCTTAACGTGCCTTCCGAAACACGGAGGAGCTCGAGATGAAAACTTTTTTTTTTGTGGTCACCCATCCTATGACCGGCCTTTGCGAAAGTTGCTTAACTTCAACAATCGCAGACCGAGCGCGTTAACCGCTGCGCCACCGAGCTCCTCAATTAGTAAACATACGTAGTATAAAACAAAGTCGCTTTATCTGTCCCCATATCCCTATGTACGCTTAAATCTTTAAAACTGCGCAATGGATTTTGATGCGGTTTTTTTTAATAGATAGAGTGATTCACGGGGAAGGTTTATATGTATAATAACATTCATTAAATAGTGGAGAAATACTGTTATTTTTGAGGTTTTTAATGTGATGTCGTAAATCATTTCATTTTTTCCTCAGCATTGCACCCGAGCGAAGCCGGGGCAGGTCGCAAGTTAGTAAATAGTTGGGGCACTTTGTTGGTATTTGCGAGTTGACACCTCGTGCATATGCATCACTGGATTCCAAGCCAGCTTGCGACTATATCCCAATTGGTGTAACCAGAGGTACATCCATCGCAAGAACTAAGTACCAACGGCCTACGTGGTCCAGTGGTTTAGCGTTGGGAGGTCCCGGGTTCAAATCCCGGTTCTTCTATCATGTGGGTTGTACCTCCCTCCCTACCTCATCAACCCTGGTGTCAGGATTGCTATTGAGCCACCAAAGGCACCTGACATGACTCATGTAACGACTACGTACTTACATCAGTTATTAGTGTAGATACGTATAATTATTATAATGTATTTAATATATTGCACCTCTTTTTATTCTTCCGCAGTTACTCTAATACTACCTCTGGGTTGGCTGGAAGAGATCTCTCTTAGAGATAAGTCCACCCTTGTAAACGTCCATTTCTTGTTTGTGATGTAACTAGTTGTTAAGTGCAATAAAGTATATTATACAAAGCTATAACTTGTCTTTCAATAAGCTTTGGTTTGCCGAAAGACCTCGACATTTGTACCCATATTCATCACACTTTATACTTATGACAAAGAGCATTGACTCATCGATCTTTATCGAATAATTAGTACTTATTACCAACCCGCAGTGGAGCAGCGTGGTGGAGTATGCTCCATACCCCCTCCGGTTGATTGAGGGGAGGCCTGTGCCCAGCAGTGGGACGTATATAGGCTGTTTATGTATTATGTATGTATGTTATGTAGTACTTATTATTCCTTATTATATGCCTATGGTTAGTTTGGACCCGTGTGGAACTCACTTGAGTGGCAGCAGGCGGCACAGGTCCTTGTCGTAGACAGCCAGCGTGTCGTTCCTGGTGATGTGCGGCGGGAAGATGGAGCCGTCAGACCCGGCGATGCTGTTGCACTGCTCCGTGCTCCAGTGAGGTAGCTTGTCTTTCATGTTGTACCGCTCGAAGATGCCATACTTCATCATATCTTGGGCGCCAGTGAACATAGTCACTACGTCGGGGGAGGTCGCGTTTTTCTGGAAGAGATGGTTTTGGGTTAAAATTTAGTTGGAGAAAATGGAAGAGCAAGTAGTTATACTTTACAAGTTAACCTTTATTTATTTATTTATCATGGTGCATCAACAGCAGTACATAAACAAACACACAAAATAAAATACACATAGGAAAAGTTCCGGTATGCCTGCCAAGTATAGACGCACACAACACTGACTAAAATAATAATAAAAAGTAAAAAGCTAAAGTTAACAAATTAAAAAGAACAATACTTAAAAGATTTAGTGATCTTATATAATCGACTAACTTGTAAAACATGATGACGAAACCCGCATTCCCGAGAAATGAGTTTCAATGGTATGGGACCTAACCTCACACATAACATCTATCAAGATGGACTAATGTTATGGGCGATAGGCTGATCCCTTATCACAACAACATAACAAATACTTTATTGCACAAACAGGAAAAAACAAAATACAAAACAAAAGAGAAATAGAATTAGTACAATAGGCGGCCTTATTGCTAAGTAGCAATCTCTTCCAGGCAATCTAAGGAACCTGACCTTTTGATGAACCTTATCACCATAAGGTTCATCATAATATATTATCCAGCTTATGACATCGTATCAATAGTGGCTGCAAGTCGTCTTTGATTACTTGTGGCTTTACCCACCCCATTAGGGATTACGGGCGTGAGATTATGTATGTATTTTTGAGTAGTCCGGTTTTAGTATTTAAACTTACTTTTTATTTCCTGTTTAAGTGGTCGTTACCTGCATGAAATAAATTGCTCTAGCGCAATAAGGACGCCTAACTGCACTGTATCTATGTTTTATGTCTGCTTGTTAAAATTGTGTTTCGTGCCATGAAGTGTATTTGATTCCATTTTATTTTTTATTTTATTTTTCTATTTTTGATACTGGCCTTTCCTTCTTACGTCAATCATTTTAAATTTTGAAATTCTCATTCCATTCCGCATTTCCTTTCATTTTACGCTGACTCATTGCATCCCCGACCTTCATAAGAGCAACATAAATATATTATACTGTTTAGCTCTGGCCGTGCCCTCTAATATTGGATTTGGATCTTATATCTAAGCATCGTTATAATTTGTTTGTGAAGTGTTGTTAATAAACAAGAATTTTGAAAGTGATTGAAATTTAGGTTGGCTGATCGCTACGCTGGTCGTCCGCGAATCAGTTTATTCGGTCTTTCTTTTACGAGTTGTGGCTCGTATGTTCTTTTTAATGTACTTATTAGCTGTTCTTCTTTTTTTTTAATGTTTGAGGAGTGACAAACATCGTTTGTTTTTGTTATATTCTTTTCTATTGCATGCGGTGCTCACCTGTAATTAGTTACGCAATTAGTTTTAAGTCCTTTGAAATGTAATTTATACATGAATTATTGTAATATCTGTTGGTGTGCCTAATAAAATAAAATAAAATAAACTGGATGTTCCTGTTGAATTTAAAACGTTATTTTGTCGTCGTTATTACCAATCATCCTACTATTCTGCCAGCACGTCGGGATTCCATCACCACCCATCATGCCGCACATTTATCGTAGTTTAGGGCTTTTTAGATTACTTAGGCGTTAAGTACCATGTCGTGATTATCACTTTTGTATTGGTAAACTGTTAACCCAAGGAAAACTTATCACCGCATCCATCATTCACGATAAATTCTCTAGAGAATTTTCCATTCCTATGCCATTAGCCTGAATGATTTATAAGTTTCATGATTAATAATTCTGTTGTCACATTACTCGAAGAATACTTATTTACGGAAATCAAACGACGGAATGTAGAATAACAGAACCATTATTTATCTTGATTTGCTTATAAGTCCCACTGCACACCCCACTGCCGTACTGGGCCCGCGTGGTGGTTTAAGGCCCGATCTCCCTATCCATCCATAGGGAAGGCCCGTGCCCCAGCAGTGGGGTCGTTAATGGGCTGGTGATGATGATGATGACTTATAAGTCTGTCATCGATTTGATAGAAAAAGAGATTTATTTATATTTGTTACATGAAAAACCAACAGCTTACAAAAAAAATAATAGAGTACACCAGACAGCCAATTGTATCGTGTACTAGGTTTAAGATAAATTATGAAATTCTGATTACTAAATAAAGACAGATCGAAAACTATCGAAAAACGTTTTCTTTTTTCTGTTGGGGATCGGACGCCCTTAACTTTGTCAAGGAGATTGGGCGTCGGTTACGAGAGAGGGGATGTGATGCTCGCTCCGGGTCCTACCTGATGCAAAGGCTGTCCATCGCCATTCAGCGTGGCAACGCGGTGAGTGTTATGGGGACCTTTGCGCCGGGTGAGGCGAGGGGGGGCCTATTTGACTAAGCAGGGATCTCTGCTACAATGTTTAGTTAAGGTATTTTCTGTTTTTTTTTTAATATTATTATTTTGAATAAATGTTGCAGATTTTTAAGAAGTTTAAGTATCTTATTTATGATTGTTATTCAAGAATAAAACGTAATAATAAGTCCCACATTTTATCACATTTCAAATTTTTCCCACGTGGGCGTAAAATTCTACTTGAGCTCGGAGTAAAATTCAATTAAAAAATATGTACCTAAATGGGGTGTTAGTGACATCGCGACGAAAACTTTAGAGGGTTGATTGAGACCATGATTCTAAGTTGATATTAAGTGGAATTTTCCGTTGAAAAGTATGGAACTGAAAATAATTTAAAAAAAGCACTAAATCCACACCACAAGCACTAAATTCACCCTAAGGTTACCTGGCAGAAATTGCTGTTTAGCAATAAGGCCGCCTATTGTGCTTATGTTTTATTCGTATGTTTATGTCCTTTGTATATGTTGTTGTGCAATAAAGTATTATTGATTGATTGATTGATTGATTGATTAAATCCTTCAGGACTTTTTCGACAGGAATTTCCACTTGGTTTCAACTCAGAATAATGAACTGAATCACACCCCTCAGTTTTCGTACGATATCACTAACATGCTGTATATATATTAACAAAAAATATAAAGTGTATCGTCGGTAGACTGACGAAATAAAATATATTTAGGTAAAAATGATAATTATTCAACAAAGACACGTGTATTCGAGAATCGATCATCAACTAATTAATCGCTTATACGATTTCAAAACGATTACTCCGCATACGCAATAGGAAATCGATTAATCAATCACGATTTACATCCAATTAAAAAAATAACTGATTACCAGGTAGTAGCTTAGTACATAGATAAACTCACGCCCACAAGGGGTTAAGCAGAGCCAAAAGTCATGAATAAATAACTTTATCATCATAAAAATATTTGCCTGCGTAAATCCCTCAAAATCTAGAAAAGGGCTAGTTACCAACTGGTCAAATCGGTTACTTTTTACTAAACGTCAAAACACGAAATTGCTATGGAATTTGTATGAAATATCAACCTGAGACGTCATAGAAAAACGTGACAAAACGTCGCACCTTTATTACATTTTTCTTCATTCAAATTCATATAAGTTAAAAAAAAAACAGAAAAAAGAAAACGCCTTTTGTCAGCTTTAGATAGATCTGTTTTTAATTAGTAATCAAAATTTCATAATTTATCTTTGAGTCGTGTAAGTGTGCTATGACCTTCCACCGGGTGAGAGCCTTCAGCGCTCCCCATTTGTCCGGCCAAGTATTTAATGCCATCTGCGGCAAATCTACAATAAGTCACGTCAAAAAAAAAAGTTATGACCTTTAGTTTCCTTGTTGTCTTCCCGTCTTTCCTAGTGTCCTGACCATCTCCACTTAAGCCCAGCGATTCGTCTACTTACCCCATAGAAGAGTCCAAACTCCTCATATGGCAGCTTCTGTTCCTTAGGCACGACATCCTTGGCGAGTTTGAGCAGAGGATCTTCGTATCCCCACAGGAGCTGCCCCACAGACACTTCTACAAACGGCTTGATCTTCAGGATGTCCATAATAGAAGCCATGGCCAATCTGAGGAACCGGGCTGCGTGCTTCGATTGGGAGGTCGCGCTCTGGAACAAGGAATTTGAAGGTCAGTAACATAACATAAACAGCCTATATACGTCCTGCTGGTCACAGGCCTCCCCTCAATCAACCGGAGGGGTATGGAGCATACTCCACCACGCTGCTCCAATGCGGGTTGGTGATTTTAGGTGATTTTATACGGCTAATACCCGGGACCAACGGCTTAACGTGCCCTCCGAAGCACGGAATTATCTTACTTTTTCAGACAATCAGGTCAAGCCTGAAAAGTCATTACCAAACAAAGGACAGTCTCACAAAGTGATTTCGGCAATGTCCCATCGGGAATTGAACCCGGACCTCCAGATCGTGAGCCTAACGCTCTAACCACTAGACCACGGAGGCTGTTCAGTCAGGTGAAGGTCAGTTATCAGTCATAAATACTAAACGTAACCACCTCCAGGACACTTCATACAAAAAAACCTCGTTTTACACAGACACTACACATTGACGTCATCGTACACGCGCATCTGTGTGTGACGTCTGACGCCCATACGATTGTAGACTAAAGTAAGACCGAGGGGGGTGAGGTAACCCTAGCTCAGCCGCTGGTGGGGAGCGGAGAGTTGCCGTTCTATAAGGCTCTATAAGTACCTACGTAGTAATATTGCTTATTCTATGACGTAAGTGTGAAGGCGTAGTAACCCTGACACCAGGGTTCTTTTACTATCGTGTGGGTTGTCACAACCTCATCAACCCAGGGGCCTGTTTTATAAAACTTACAATTATAAATTACAACGACAATTTGGTGTTTATTACGTAGCTAATATGACACTGCAAAATATTTATGATCACTAACTCCGCAATGTACATCAAATTGTCATTGTAATTTACAATTGTAAGTTTTATTAAACAGACCCCTGGTGTCAGGGTTATTATTGAGCCACGAAATATTAGTAGGTAACCGGGACCAACGGCTTGAAGTGCCTTCCGCACGGATCATTTTACTTTCGGACAATGAGACAACATAGACTATATTATTTAAAATAAATAAATAAGCCTTTCGAACCCACTTCCTTGCCACAGCACTACATACAACGTGACCTATTCTTTACGACCTCAATAATAACATTTAAAAACAAGAATTACGCTTTAAAAAATTAACAGATCATAAAAAAAAAACTGGTTAATGATCGAAGAAGGAAAACGTTTAAAAAAATATTTTATGCGGATGTGCCGGGTTTGCATGATAACCGCGCGCGACGCGTATTATATCGAGAGCTTGGACCAATAAACGAGACGAATGCTATCTACGTAGATGGACGTCAAACGGCTATTGGTCGAATCGCTTAATTTAATTCACGCGTGCGGCACGGTTGTCATGAAGACCCGGCTGGTTTGAACTTTGGAAGGACGGTCGAGTTTGTCGCGGTCGGATTGTATAATTTGCATTTACATTCTGGCTAGCCGTTTTCAAAAACAGGGTCGTTTTGTTATGCGACGGATTACAACATAACATAAACAACCTATATAAGCTATATATATTGGTCGGTGTACTGCGGAACGGAAGGCGATTGGGGCAACCACCGTTCTACACGCCCTATCTATGGAGTAATGAAAATGGAGGCGATTACTCCACCGACAAGAGCGCAGCTCTTAAATAAAGAGAGAGATAAGCTATAAAGCCCTGCTGGGTAGGTTCAAACTGTGACAAAACATGGAAAAGGGTCATACGAACTTCACCGGGTATCAAGTTATAAGTGATATTATATTGGTCATACCTACCTATATACATAAAGGTATGTAGTAATAACCTTAGCGTGTTAAAGGTCGTCTTACAATAATTATGGTCAATGTTAAAGGGATATCACTTATAATGATCATACCTACTTGTTGATCGCCTACCTCCAATGTCATATTAAAGCAAGGTATATACTTATACTATACAGTGTGTTAGTGACATCGTAAGGAATACTGAGGGGGACGATTCAGACCATGACTCTGAGTTGATATCAAGTGGATTTTTCCGTTGCAAAATTCACGTTCCTTTAGTTACTCGTTCCTCGAGTAGCTCAGTATTCAGTGGAATTTCCTTTCGGAAAATTCATGAAAGGTTATGTTTTTTTTTCCGTTTCATACTTTTCCGAAGGGAAATTCCACTTGATATTAACTCAGAATCATAGCCTGAATCATCCCTGAAAGTTTTCGTTACGATGTCGCAGTCACGTCTCGACTTGACAAGAGTTCGAAGTTTTCAAATTCAAACATACACTTTGAATCGTCAATTTTTACACAACGAACGTCTCATTCGCCTAAAACGAATGCAGCTTCTCAATAAACTTTTTTGCAAAGTTTCTGTTAATCATTATTTTCGTACCTACTGTAGATACTTTTTGTGAATTTTCTCTAAGCCAGTCTTCGCGCTCTCCCTTACTCTTTATTAGAGGATTACGGTAATTTGTTGTGAAATTTGTCTAAAAATAAAAACCTATGTAGCGTTATCAAGACGTCAGCATTTATACATATGGATATGCCTGCCCACGCCCGTAATAACGGTAGGCGTCATCATCGTGGGATACCGTTACAGTGGTAAAATAAAAATAGATTTGTTTCGTTTCGCTATTTTTTTTTACACAAATGTTGTTTATGTAAGTATATTGACGGATTTTTCGGCGGGTTTTTTTGGACTTCCATATTTAGAGTTCCGAACCTTAAAATGAAAAGTAGAACCCTTATAGGGTTTGGGTCGGGTGTAACCTGACAGAGGGCAGCAGTAACTGTCAGTACTATTCAGAGGCGGAGGACAGGAGTCCTAGTACGGCTTTGAAATAGACTACTCTGGGCGCCATCCCACTCGCGTCAGACAGAGTACTGCTGGGCGGAAGGCAAGACGAAAACCACTGCTCTATTTTCCCTAAAAAGTAGCATGGAGGATGCTACACCAACAAGATCGTGGCTCTTAAATTAGTAATGTTGATGATGTAAATCGGCGTTTGAATTTATGTTTACATCATCATCATCATACGTCTGTTTCAGACGATTCATGACTATCATTGTCGCAGGGTCATGCACTTTTTCATGGCTGTGCAAGCCAATTCTGAAACGGCAAATTATTTTTTTCGTATTTCTTTAATGGCAATAGGCTCGCCCCGAAACTACTTACATTCTGATGGTAATTTTCTTAACAAAACCTCGGTTTTTATCAATTAATTTCAATTCAGGTAAAAATTGAGACCAGAGGGCGATTGAGAGGACGATGAGCGCCTATTTTGAAAAATCCTTTTCGGATGTGTTTTTCGTTAACAAAACCTCACAATAGACAAGCAAGTTCAAATTCAATTAAAATATTCTGGGGGGTTAAAAAGTCTAAATAAGCAATATCTAAAAAAGCAATATTGCAATTTGACATTTGCAAATGTAAAAAAGTAAGTGCGCAATGCAAACAAATGTCAAAAAGCAATACTTATTGCTTTCTTAGATGAATTGCTTCGATGTGGATTTTTCAACCCCCCAGAATATTTTAATTGAATTTAAATTTGCTTGTTTATTGTGAGGTTTTGTTAACGAAAAACACATCCGAAAAGGATTTTTCAAAATAGGCGATCACGCGGTTTCAACTATAACGCGACGATATTCGCCATACATAATGACCGGTCAACGACCCCTGTTAGGCTACTAGCGCGCATAAATGATTATTACTATAGCAGACAGAAGGAATAACGGCATAAAATACACACGATAAGCCACGTTTTAAGAGGTCTGTTTGAGAATGGGTGAGGACATTTTTTTTTTGACGTGAAATATCGGGAGTCTCATATCCCTGTTTTAAACGCGGTAAGAACCCGCTATTAGGTATGTGTTTTAATTATGTGTTTTAATTGTGACTTATTTTAGTAGATTTGCCGCAGATGGCATTAACTACTTGACCGGCCAAATGTGGAGCGCTGAAGGCTCTCACCCGGTACAACGTTTAAGACTTTAAGACAACAGGCCTGAGGGTGCCCAGTTGGGCGCGAACCTCGGTTCAGGGCGTCGTCTGAGAGGAAACATATTTGAAAGAATTAATCGACCCTAGTGGGTGGATAGTGATTTCATTTATGATCCAAACATGAATTTGAAAACAAATTCGAAAATCATTAGTTTAGGCCTATGATGTGTGATGTGTTTTTTAGTTCACTCTCATGCTTGATGAATGAGTGCAAGAGAACGATTGAAGGTATGATGCCTGCAAGTACGATACAATAGTTCGGAATTATGTATTGAATTGAATATTGTTTAACTTTTTTAATGTTAAGTATATTTCTTTGTGTGTAAACTTGTAACGATTTGGTCGTGTACTGTTATGTTGCAATGTATAATAATGTATAAATAATAAATAATGATGGGATTCGTACCTGCGTCCTCAAATTGAGAGTCAAACGTTTGTCTTTGTAGCCTATTAATTATTTAAATAACGATCTTCACTTTGGCCTAACAGAGAGCTCGGTGAAGTATGAGTACTTAGTTCAAACGATGGATGTGCCTTTAACTACCCCACTGAGATATCGTCGTAAACATAATGTTATGTTATTGTGATCTTCATCTCGGGCTCCTCCGTGCTTCGTAAGGCACGTTAAGCCGTTGGTCCCGGCTGCATTAGCAGTCGTTAATAACCATCAATCCGCACTGGGCCCGCGTGATGGTTTAAGGCCCGATCTCCCTATCCATCCATGCCCCAGCAGTGGGGACGTTAATGGGCTGATGATGATGATTGTGATCTTCTACTCGATAGGGTCGATAACCGGCATGGTATATTCTCTCTCTATCAAGTTTTCTTTCCATCCTAAATGCAAACTTTCACACGTCATTCATGATATATTATCCACGTTAGTAATAGTTTAATAACGGTGGATATGGTTGTGGTAAAATCATGACATAATATAGAATGACTCTAGTGGTTCGTAAACGTGTGAGTATAAAAAGACCGGCCAAGGGCCAGTCGGACTCGCGCATGAAAGGTTCCGTCTGATTTACTAGGTAAACAAGAGTATATTATACCTACACAAATTTCATAGGCAAAAAATGGCGTTATCTGTGTGGGAGCCCCCCTCAAATATTCATTATTTTAATTTTCTTATTAAAGAAAAAATACAATTGAATATTTTGTGAATATTAAACAGAAAGACACTTTCTTTCGTTCCCATTATTAACAAAACACATGACACCGAGCAAAAAAGGTAAAAAAGTCGCGTTTGTCGTATGGGATTATCATAATCAAGTTACGAGCCACGCTCTTGTCGGTGTAGCATTTTCCATTCCAGTCTATCAATGGCCAATTCCTTGACTTCCCTATAAGACACGACGTTAACCTTTTCTTTAATCTGTTCCATGTAATCTCTTCTTGGTCTTCCCCTTCCTCTCTTTCCTTCTAGCTTTCCTTCTATGATGTTTTTAATAATGATTTTTTGTTGTATGGGAGCCCCCCCTCAAATACTTATTTTATTTTGTTTTTAGTAGTTGTTTTTAAAGCGACAAAAGAAATACATAATTTGTGAAAATTTCAACTGTCTAGCTGTCGCGGTTCTTGAGATACAGCCTGGTGAAAGACGGACGGACAGACAGACAGCGAAGTTTTAATAATAGGGTCCCGATTTTACCCGATTCCCGTTTCTTTTTTTTTGGTACAGAACCCTAAAAGTAACAGTGATTCGAAATATGGTGACAACTTTTTAAACTGTCACGGTCGTTCGCTTTCACTCACTCACACTATACCACAGACTAAATAATACTACCCACACACACTTATAATACGTTATAATACTTTACTTTTTTTTAAGAAGAGCTTTCATGGAACAGATTAAAGAAAAGGTTAACGTCGTGTCTTATAGGGAAGTCAAGGAATTGGCCATTGATAGACTGGAATGGACAATGCTACACCGACAAGAGCGTGGCTCTTAAGTTGATGATGATGATGAATACTTTACTACCTCTGTGGGGCCATGGTAGCCCAGTTGGTAGGACGCGTGCTTCTCACTTTGAGGTCGCTGGTTCAAATCCAGTACAGGCCTAAACCAATAATTGTCGAATTTGTTTTCGAATTCATGTTTCAAACCCACACTCCCGAGAAATGCATTTTCGGAGATATGTGACCTAACCTGTATTGGGCTGGTTTTCCCTTCGCGGGTTGAAGGGTCAGACAGGCAGTCGCTTCTGCGAAAAATCGGACCTGTCAATCTTCAGGTTAAGTAAGCGGACCATGTGACCAGATGATGATGATGATGACTTTACTACCTCTGTGGTGATGCTTCGATGCTTTAGATTATGGTGTATATTTTTCTTCCTTATCAACACTGGTGTCGGAGACACTATTGACTCTAAGCCCCTGACATGGCTCATAGTAATGTAGTAACCGGGATTAACGGCTTAACATGCGTTCCTAAGCGCATAAAACCCTAGACATAAGCAGCCGAACGGGTTTTCCCTTTACTCACAGTTCAACAGATAATTAATTTCGGATTTACATAAGGCAACAGACCAAGAAAACTTCGTCACCGCGTTTTAGGCTCTGCGCTGTGATTGGTCAATCGTGCTTGTGATGATAGTCACGTGCATTCGACTACTTATGTTTATATTTGCACATACATAACTACTTCGTTCACTCAGCATTCTTGTTCCGTGTTTATTTATGATTCATACTTAAATATCTTAGAATAAGTTGGACAGAAAGGGAAAGGAGACAATTATCGAGAGTTATTGAGGACAGAAGCGGCAAGACGATTGGACACTTAATAAGACATTTTATAAACGATCTCATTGTATAATTTATAAAAGCCTATTTTCTACATTTTATCCGCCGTCAAGTTGTCGCCTAACAATAAATTTAATTGCTACACAAAAAAATCGCTTCCAATTTAAATTTAAATAAAACTTATAACTTAATATAAAGCTGCCACTTTATGCTTAAAATGCTACTTCACTGTAGCTGCCAACCTATTATTTTTGCTACCCATTTTAATTACTTTTAAAACCCTAAATCACATTAATTTGTCGTCGCGTTAAATACATGCCAAAAAAATGACACTGAATAAGACACGACGAATTTATTAAAATCATCATAGAAGGGAAGATAGAATGAAAGAGAGGAAGGGGAAGACCAAGAAGAAAAAAAAATAATGTAATAAGTCGACGATATCGACAATGGTGTTTCGCCACATGAATAACGCGCGTATGGTGTGGTGGGTGTTATACCTGCCCGGCACGGTTGCACGCGGATGTGCGCCGGCGCAGCGAGTAGTGCACCGTGACCAGCTAACTGTGCTCTGTTCCGATCACTTGGTCGCTATCGCTATTTGTGCGATTTTCAATACTACTTGCTTACTACAAAATCGAACACAAAGTTTTATCAGTAAGCGATGGTGGTAAGCCGGGATTTGAACCTGTGACCCTGTGATGTAAGTCACGCGTCTTCCGAACAGAATGTTTCTTTTTGACGTTACTTATTGTAGATTTGCCGCAGATGGCATTAACTACTTGGCCGGACAAATGGGGAGCGCTGAAGCCTCTAACAGGCCTGAGGGTGCCCAGTTGGGCGCGAACCTCGGCTCAGGGCGTCGTCTGAGAGGAAAAATATATGAAAGAATTAATCGATCCTAGTGGGTCGATAGCGATAAGCGCTGATTGAG
The DNA here is from genome assembly GCF_024362695.1 of Pectinophora gossypiella. Taxonomy (NCBI): domain Eukaryota; kingdom Metazoa; phylum Arthropoda; class Insecta; order Lepidoptera; family Gelechiidae; genus Pectinophora; species Pectinophora gossypiella. The sequence continues at coordinate 2,980,190 of NC_065431.1, forward strand.
GGAAATCGTCGACCACGCCGGCGGGGTTGGTATCGGCGTCCGAACAGAATATAACACGTACAATCAAAGAGCAAAAGTGCAGTCACTGAGCCCAGCGAATTATTTGTAAACAGTGGTGGGATTATGAACCATTAGTTGTCATAATTATAAAATTTATCTTTTTGTAGGTGTTTTTGGTATTACAGAAACGACATGAAACCAGGAGGTCTTAAGTGCAACCAGTTAATTTATTACTTTGCAAGAAACTGATTGGACTTTTGCAGCTTATCGGGTATTTAGGTTGAAAGGACCGCGGTCCGTTCAGCCGTAACCGAAAACTGACTATCTTCGAAAGGACCAGTGAATTTTTGTACACAAATTAAAAGACATAAAGTTAAATGACATAAGATTTAAGTTATAATATTTTTATACTGTTTTATATAGGTGGAAAACCGACAGAGGGATTGTGTCCTCTAACATGATGGACTAATGTTATGGGCGATAGGCTGATCCCTTATCACCATAAGGTTCATCATATCCATCTTTGGACTTCGTATCAACAGTGGCTGCAAGTTGTCTTTGATTACTTGTGGCTCTGCCCACCCCATTAGGGATTACGGGCGTGAGTTTATGTATGTATGTATGTATATAGGTGGAAACCTGTTATTGGCTTAGTTTTTAAGTATGATATTTTTGCTATAATATAGTTGTTAAGAGCTGTTGGTCTCCCAAATATTAAATAAATAAATAAATAAAGTAAGTACATTTCTGTTTTCCAACTAAATATTAATGTTAATGTGTGTATATTTTAATGTTGTAAATGTATATGTGTGTCGTAGATTTTACCTAAATATTTTTTTTATTATTTTTTTTTATATTTTTTTTACAGTCAAGTGCAAAAGTGCTGATTGCCATATGTCTTTAGTGGTTTTATAAGCAGCAAAGATGCATGAGTAAAGAAACAGAACAGAGCCAAATACCTACAAGGAATGAAGGAATTGTTATCGAAACTCTGTACCTACCCCACAAGGACATTGTGGCAATTTGTACAATTTTTATAATTAACCCACGCCTATTTTCCAGCAATGATGAAAGGGTTTCCTCCACGCCTGAACTGTCAACCAAATGGTCTATTTTCTAACCGAACGCGGTCACTGGTTGCTTTAATCGTCAACCTTCGGTTTCTAATGTCTAGGCAATTATTAAGTAGATGTTACGGGCATGGTACAGTTCGCAAATCAAATGTAAAGGGGTGTACTGGGGGTTCTTTTTAAATCTTTTTATTATTACAGAGGGTTTTATCAGGGACTGATAATGCCACCCCCGATGAAAGACCCAGTACAAATGAGTGTGTGTACATAAACAAATCCTGAACTTAGCTATCTTCTTTTCAAAGCACAGTTAACTATTTTATACAAAGCTTTTGTTTTTTGTTTTTTCAAGCAGTCGTTAATAACCATCAATCCGCACTGGGCCCGCGTGATGGTTTAAGGCCCGTTCTCCCTATCCATCCATAGGGAAGGCCCGTGCCCCAGCAGTGGGGACATTAATGGGCTGGTGATGACTATCCTGACACACCATCATCATCATCATCATTGGCCTTATACGTCTGTTTCAGACGATTTATGACGTCATTGCCTCGAAGAAATGCACTTTCTTTCATGGCTGTGCAAGCCAATCCTAGAGCGACAAACTCTACCGCACACTCTGCAGGAGAAGTCTCCGACTGGTGGATTGTTGTCGGTTTGATGGCGTTTCATTCTCCTGCTCGCCAGTGTGTCAAACCAGGTGTGGTCATGAGTATTGCGTCCATCGAGCACACGCTTCTTCTACAGGTCTCGATCATCGGTGAGATCCTCCCATGCCTCGTGGTAAATTCCAAATGAGCTCATGTTTCTTTTATTTCGGACTCCATCGCAGATGATCGGGCCGTCAATGCGTTACATTTAGAATACTTAGTTTTATTATTATTGTTTTTATGATTTTGGTTTGTTTTTCTTTTTGTTTTGGATATTTTTTTTTGTCTGTGTACTTCTTGATTTCCGTGTGGTTTCTGTCCTGTGTTAAATGTCTGTGGTGTCCGGAAGTAAGTTCTTTCTTTTGACGCAATCTTTGAATCGAATTACCGTGATGCAATCAATGCAGTTGCTTAAATCAATGCAGATAACCCATATAAAGATCAACCACATAAACTATCGACTCACCAACATAGGTATGTTAGGTACGACCACTGCATCATCGTCGGGCCCCTTGCTCAGCTCCGGGATGAAGGTGTACGTCCTCTTGTAGTGGAACGACAGGGTGCCGTTCTCATTGTCAGTTATGTTCACCTTCTCCCACTCCTCACTGGAACAAAGAGTTTAGAGTTAGAAAGAGAATGAGTTAGAAAGAGATTGAGTCAGAAAGAGATTGTGTTACAAATTCATAAATATCTTGATTCAGTAGGTGACATAGTCGAATCGTCAATTTGTACACAACGAACGTCTCATCTGCCTGAAACAAAATAAACGAAACAAAAAAAGAAAACTAACGCAGCATCTCACAACTTGTATAGACGGGGAAAATATGCCGTAAACGTTGTTTAATAAAAGATATTGAGTTAGAAAAAGATTGAACTACAAGGAGGAGATTGAGTTACAAAGATATGGAGTTTGAAAGAGGTGGAGTTAGTACATACACATACATACATAAACTCACGCCCGTAATCCCCAATGGGGTGGGCAGAGCCACAAGTAATCAAAGACAACTTGCAGCCACTGTTGATACGAAGCCCAAAGATGGATATGATGAACCTTATGGTGATAAGGGATCAGCCTATCGCCCATAACATTAGTCCATCATGTTAGAGGACACAATCCCTCTGTCGGTTTTTACGACATGCCCGGGAAGAGAAGCAGCTGAACGTGTTCTATGTTTATGTGTGTGGAGTTAGTAAGCAATTAGAAAGAAGATTGGGTTACAAAGAACTATAAGAAGAAGAAGTGTTACTTGGTGGGATGTAGTTTATTTACCATGTATAAAGTGCGCGAATCTTTGAAAGTGAAAGTAAGAATATAATACTAATAATATAAACGATTCTTCGTCTCTTCTCTACTCTGCATGATCTCTGAGCAAGCTCTCCGAGAAACGGAGTAATTCTGAACCTGTCTTGATGCGCCCCGCGAATAAACATAGCTAGCGAGAAGTGGGTTAGTATTTATTACCTACTATATTCAAATTCAAAAATATCTTTATTCAGTAGTTAACATAGTTACACTTTTAATCGTCAATTTTTACATAACGAACGTCTCATCCGCCTAAAACTACTGCAGCTTCTCACAACCTGTATAGCCGGGGAAAAGAAGCTGCAAGATAAACCTCGGCACAGGGCCCTAGACGTTCTTTTTAAAATAAAAAAATAAACATAAAATATTGTTATACAATTGAGTATGTTAGCTGCCTAATATCAGTTCACAGACAGTTAATCCCATGCATTCATATCTTCTAAATAAATATCTTCTAAATAATCACTAACCTTATAATAACCTTTTTTGCAAAGTTTCTGTTTAACTACTGTCTTAAAACAGTTAAAAGGCAAATTCTGAATGTCAATGGGGATCTTATTGTATGCCTTCACCTTTACTAATTAATCAATCTTTTATTATTGTGTGTGTAAGTATAGAAAGCCAACGGGCAGGCTTTGATAAACGTCATTCCATTGCGACAGAGTAAAAATATCTGCTTCAGGATGTTCTTCCGCAAAAGATGAAGTTATACAACCACCTCTGCATGCAACATTGCGTGACGTACGATTATTTTCTAGCGGTTGTGTATATGCACATCATACTATAAATGGAACAAACCATACTTATTTAGATATTTACGTATACAGGGTGTTAGTGACATCGTAACGAAAACTTGCAGGTGTGATTCAGGCCATTATTTTGAGTTGATATCGAGTGGAATTTTCCTTCGCAAAACATTTTCATGAATTTTCTGACAGGAAAATCCACTTGATATCAACTCAGAATCATGGTCTGAATCATCCCCCTCAGTATTTGTTACGATGTCGGCAACACCCTACCTATCTATTTGTATGTACACGTGGTGTAAGTGACATCGTAACAAATACTGAGGGGGATTGTATTGAACAGCCTTCACTAGGCATTGAGTTGTTAGTGCTACTTGGCCGGCCAAATTGTGAACGCTGATGGTTCACCCGGTTAGTTAATATAAAAACACGGTTAAAACAATTGGAAAACATTACAAAACTAGGCTTTATCGTTACGGATAATGATAGGAAACGTATTACATTTAATAGCGTTTTAAATGTGGACTTTTAATATGTTTTTGATAGATGTCCATTATTAATTGATTGCTTTAGAACTGACGCATGACGTCAAAGAAAGATTATAAGAGATAATACAATGGCGGATTTGCCTTGAGGCACACACCGGACACTTCATATAAAACACCTCGTTTTACACAGACACTACATATTGACGTTATCGTACACGCGTAACTGTGCGTGAGACGTCTGCCGCCTATATGATTGAAGACTAAAGTAAGACCGAGGGGGGTGAGGTAAACCTAGCTCAGCCGCTGGTGGGGAGCGGAGAGTTGCCGTTCTATACATAGTATTATTCCTCATTCTATGACTTCATACAAGATACCTCACTTTACACAGGCAGAGACACTACACATTAACGTTATCGTACACGCGTAACTGTGCGTGAGACGTCTGACGCCCATATGATTTAAGACTAAAGTAAAACCGAGGGTGGGTGAGATAAACCTAGCTCGTGTCATGTAGTATTATTCCATGTTCTATGCTTAAGACCGAATAGGTTTGAGCCAATCCCAATTGCATGAAGGGACTACTCACTGATGTAACGTTGATGAGGTTGTTCATCCACCTCACAACCCACTTCAGTCACAGATAGAAAGCTATAAGTTGCCTATGAATAAGCTTTGGTTTGCCGAAAGACCACGACATTTGTACCTATAATCATCACACCTTACATTAAGACAGACAGCAATGACTCATCGGACTTTATCGAATAACTAATACCTGATTCATTACTTATGGATATTTACTATAAAATTTACTCATACGCAAGTAGCTACATACTGCTGTCTACATGGTTGCCTTTGTAATAGATTGGAAACGGTCTCCGAAAACCATGGAATAGTTTGCCGCTGGAGGATGTTTTCGTGGTACCGAACTGAGCAGTTTCCGCTAGCCACAAGTTGGTAGTTTGACTACACTAAGGATCGACGATCCGACTGTGTTACGTTGGAAGTTGTATATATACGTCGCGCCGTGAAAACTTCGATAGCGCGTTTCAGGCCTGCATTAGAATAATGTGCGCCATCTGTTGCATGCGTGCGGAACTAGCTCGGTTAACTAGTTGGGTCCGCCACAATAGCTTCTTCCTCTATCATGTGAACTGAATGAACAACCTCATAAATCCTGGTGTCAGGGTCATTATTGACAGAGAAATCGGCGACCACGCCGGCGGGACTGGTATCGGAGTAAGATAGGTCGAGCCAACTTACGAGTAGACGTAAGGCCCCAGCTCATCAAGGATGGGCTTGGAGCCGTTGTTGAGGAACTCATCAGCGTTGGTCACGTTGTACACGTAGACCCTCACGAAAGGCCGCACCGGGGGCCGCGCCCACCACTCGAACGTCATCGAGCCGGGGCGAAGCACCAGCTCCTGCAATAAGAGGAAAGACTGAGTACAATACAATACACTACAATACACATATTAAAAATCATCATCAGCCCATTAACGTCCCCACTGCTGGTGCACGGGCCTTCCCTATGGATGAATAGGGAAATCGGGCCTTAAACCATCACGCGGGCCCAGTGCGGATTGATGGTTATTAACGACTGCTAATGCAACCGGGACCAACGGCTTAACGTGCCTTCCGAAGCACAGAGGAGCTCGAGATGAAAACTTTTTTTGTGGTCACCCATCCTATGACCGGCCTTTGCAAAAGTTGCTTAACTTCAACAATCGCAGACTGAGCGCGTTTACCGCTGCGCCACCGAGCTCCTCTCATATTAAAAATACATTATTATAATTTGATAGGTAGTACAACAGGCGGCCTTATTGCTAAGGTAGCAATCTCTTCCAGGCAACCTTTAAGTATATGAAATGAATTTAATAAAAAACATGCAAAATATAATTAAGATGGGTTCGCTCTTGATCCCATTCTTCCACGAGGTAAAGAAGGGGTATATATTTTTGGACAATCGGGAGATTGTTAACTGTTTATATGATGTGCTCATCACCTACCCCAATAGGGATATAGCGTGTAGTAAGACGTAGTGTGTCGCAATGTGTCGGTTTGCGTGTGTTTTTGCAACGACCGGTCTCGATAGCTAACCTTTCATTTTGCTTCGTACGCGAATGGTTTAGTGAGTTTCTTGCATGGCATTTGCACTACTAGTCTAACATACAAACATAAACTCACGCCTATTTTCCACCGGGGTTTGCTTCGATCCTGACACACTTCTCTTGCTTCCTCCACCCAGAGTAGATCGTACTAAAACCTTTTCTAAGGACATCTCCAATTTGGTCAATGTAAGTCCTTCTAGGTCTTCCTCTGCTAGCCCTACCATCAACTTTCGCTTTATTTACTGCTTTCGCAATTCTATTATCCAGGTGACCACATTCACAGGGGCGACTCTTTTATGTAGGTGATGGTTCGACTTTCCATGGTTGGTCCTACACCGGTTCAGTCGCCAATCTAGCCTAAGATTTTGCTTCCATGGCATGCTGTTCGGCAGAATTTCGGAGAATTGAAGAGAATATTTTCTTGTGTCATACTTTTTTACTCAAGTAGCAGATGTTGGAGAAAAATCTGCTAAACTGAAGTGGGAATGGGCGGGACATGTCTGCCGTATGCATCCGGAAAAGTGGGCCAAAATTACATCTGATTTGTCCCCACAGGGTCGTCGACGACGAGGCAGACCACGACGACGGTGGGACGAGCTGGACGCCGTCCGGCACACCTGGCAGAACGATGCCCAAGACAGGCGGGGTTGGAAAGAAAAGGCAGAGGGACATTAATTAGGCTACAGAAAAAAAAAACATTTTTGAGTGCATGTATTTTCTTCATCATCATCATCATCAGCCCATTAACGTCCCCACTGCTGGGGCACGGGAGATCGGGCCTTAAACCATCACGCGGGCCCAGTGCGGGTTGATGGTTATTAACGACTGCTAATGCAGCCGGGACCAACGGCTTAACGTGCGTTCCGAAGCACGGAGGAGCTCGAGATGAAAACTTTTTATGTGGTCACCCATCCTATGACCGGCCTTTGCGAAAGTTGCTTAACTTCAACAATCGCAGACCGAGCGCGTTTACCGCTGCACCACCGAGCTCCTCAATGTATTTTCTTAGTCGAGTTTAAGTTTTCAAACTCTGTTTTGCTTACGCCGCGCACCGCCGCCACTAGCTCTATGACCGAGAATTCATAAAACCTACTGCACACCTGACCTACCACAAATCATTATTAGTCACTCTTATTTTTACCTTCACCGTGTTATTATTTACATTAAGTACGTTAAGCCGTCGGCTTTTACTTCCTGATGTAAGTACGTACCTAGTCCTGATGTATTAATTTATACTCATGCATGTGATGCGCGCAAGAAACTAAGCAACGTAAGGGAACAAACGGGTTTTGTGTTTAGCATAAGTGCTAAAGCTCCACCTGAAAAATTTACTAGGGTTGCCACACGGAAGGCGCGGGCGCCAAGCTAGTACTATAGTGTTCAATACAGGAAGTTGTAAAGGCCTGTGTACACTTTATATCAAAACTAGGTGAAGGTAACCAACCGACTTCGCTTGATTTTAATCGAAAACCAATTACCGAGTCCATTCACCAACCTGACGAAATTAACAGTTAAATTACGCCCCAACATGCATAACTCGCGCCCTATTGTGGTGGGCAGAGCTTCGAGAAATTTATTTATTTATTATATACACACAAAGACAGAGATAGACTCGAAGCCTCGAAGCCATGTGGTGTTGGAGGAGGATGGAAAGAACATGCTGGAATCGATTAATTCTTTCAAATATTTTCCTCTCAGACGACGTCCTGAGCCGAGGTACGCGCCCAACTGGACACCCTCAAGCTGTTGTCTTAAACGTTGTACCGGGTGAGAGCTTTCAGCGCTCCCCATTTGTCTGGTCAAGTAGTTAATGCCATCTGCGGCAAATCTACAATAAGTCACGTCAAAAAAAAAATGTGCCACATACAACGCAATAAAGATTTTGATTTGATTTGCTCTCAAGATTAGCTAAACGGCAGGTCATAGTGGCCTGTCGTGTCAAGGCTGTCTAAGCAAAGGAAAAATAACAAACAGCCGCGCTGCTGATTTGGACCGAGATCCCCTTGACATGGCCTCGAAATGTAATGATTATCAGTGCTTGTAGTCACCGCTAAAGACGACACAGTTTTGTTGTTGTTGTTGTTGTCAGTTAGATTCTGATATATCTTCGTGTCCGTGTTTGAGTACGAAGTATTAGGCACACAGGGGCCATTCAAGCCAAGTTCATGTAACAAAACTGGCGAGCAGCACCGTGTGTAATATTACAAGAACCATTTGGAGCCACTTTTGACCCCCTCATAATTCAAAAACTATTTCACATACACACATGTCAAATTTCACTCATATATTGAGATTTTAGTTATCACTACATAGTATAAAACAAAGTCGCTTTTTCTGTCCCTATATCCCTATGTACGCTTAAATCTTTAAAACTACGCAACGAATTTTGATGCGGTTTTTTTATAGATAGAGCGATTCAAGAGGAAGGTTTATATGTATAATAACATCCATTAAATAGTGCAGAAATACTGTTATTTTTGAGGATTTTAATTTGATGTCGTAAATAATTTCATTTTTTCCTCAGCATTGCACTCGAGCGAAGCTGGGGCGGGTCGCTAGTATATTATATTGTTCTATTGCTGTTAAAGTTAGCAAATCCAACCTTACTTGATATCGTTTCGTAACCCAAGGGCCAAACCAAATTGCAATCGCGAATAAAAACAAAGTTGTTCAAACCAATGAAATAGATTGACAAAAGCGAAACACGCGACAAGCAGTCGCTTCTGTAAAAGATTCAACATCACAAAAAAAAAGTAATTCAAAGATTCAGCCTCACAACTATTTCCCAATTGATCAGAGGTACGCTCACGAGCATTAATACTTATGTATACACTTTGGTACCATGTCACATTAACTTTTTTCTCAAATTGAACTGTAAGTCTCACTAAATGTCAAATATGTTAGTGCGACAGAGTCCTAAAGTGGGTACATTATATTGCTCATGACTGTACATCCATTGCAAGATGAACTAAGTACCCACACCTCACCGAGCCTTCTGTTAAACCAACGTGATAGGTGAGCCGTATCGCCGTCTGTAATGGTCGAGCCAACTGTGTGAAAACTGCACTAAAGGTAAATTAATAACTCATTGGTGCAAGTCCGGTACTGAAGACCGAATCGGCGCTCCCCATTTGAGACCACCACAATGACTGTAAAAAACCGGACCTGTTAAAATCTGCAGTTCAAGTGAGTTGACAACAAAAATAGTTACCTGTATTTCATATTTTGACCTCAACTAACAAGGTTATTCTATTACATAACATATCAATTATGAATGAAACGAATAAAAAACCCACTTGGCAATTTAAAAGTGCATAATCACAAGACTGTAGGTATATTTTATGCAAAATTATAAATTTAAAACCAGGCCGCGACCGTTTACTCAATGAGTGTTGCCAAATAGAGGGCTAAAAAAAAACAAAAAAAAAATGCAAAATGGCCGCCCGAGATCGCATCTAATTGAAGAAGTAAAAACAGTTGAAAGTTGTCAGTAATTAAAACTTAAAAAAAATAATAAAGAAAAACAAAAGTAATTTTAACATTGCAATAGTCATTTTATGGTAAGTGTTTACGTTTTTTTATCACGAGGAAGTAAACAATATTTTCTCTGGCCAACTGGGAGAGACCATAAGCTCACAGCTATATCCCAATTGGGGTAGTCAGAGGTACATCCATCGCAAGATGAACTAAGTACCCACACCTCACCGAGCTTTCTGTTAGACCACACATAGTCACGCCAGGATCCCCGCCATCATTATTGGCCTATACATCTTTATCAGATGATTCAAACAGCGTTTAGAAAGAAAGAAAGAAAGAAACATTTATTACTTCCGGACACCACAGACACAGACAGACAGGTACATTACATTTAACACAGGACAGAAACCACACGGAACAAGCCACAATAAGTACACAGACAAAAAAAAAAAAAAAAAATACCAAAACAAAAAGAAAAACAAACCAAATTCATAAAAACAATAATAATAAAACAAAGTATCTAAATGCAACGCACTGACGGCCCGATCATCTGCGGTGGAGTCCGGAATAAAAGGACCTCGCTCAGCAAAAGTCGCGGCGTGAGCCACGACGCTGGTATTCTGCGGGCCCTGCCGAGTGAGGCCACGGACATCGCGGTATATATAGATACATACTACTTAAACTTACTTACATATAATTATTTATTACAAAATTATAACAATTACAATAAATACACATTAATACGATTTACGTTTCTGTGGCAGCTTTTAAAACTTCTGATTTTATTTTGATGTGCAACTTGATAAAATTTTGTCACGGTCATTTTATCGATTCTGACGATATAATTATGTCGTTTTATGTAATGTTTTAACCAAACTAGGGGTTAAAACATTACAGGCTGATCACCTAATTGTCCAATAAGTAAGATGATCCGTGCTTCGAAAGGCACGTTATGCCGTTGGTCCCGGTTACTACTTACTGATGTAAGTAAGTAGTCGTTACATGAGTCTTGTCTGGGGCCTCTGGCAAAAACAAATTCGACAATCATTGGTTTAGGCCTGTGCTTGATTCGAACCTGCGACCTTAAAGTAAGAGGCAGGCGTTCTGCCAACTGGGCTGCCACGGTCTTCCATTCCGTGGTAGCAAGCAATAAAAATAAAATTCAGAACAAAACCCATATACACACACACCTTTCTTCCGTTCGCCATAAAATAAGATGATGTCTATAATAACTAACGATTTCCCCATGTGTGACACACTTTGTGATAGAAAGTGACATGGTAAAGCAATGGTGGGCATCGAACCTTGGACTCCGTAACTAACACCTGTGCAAAGACGGATGCAGAGCCAGTATGGTTAGGCTGGCTTTCAAAATTAAATATCAAATCATACATAAACTTAACATAAGTTCACGACTATATCCCAATTGGGGTAGTCAAAGATACATCCATCGCAAAATAAACCATGTTTATTTTCTTAGAAGCACGGATCGTCTTACATTCCGACAATCAGGTGATCAGCGTGTTATGTCCTAACCAAACTAGGGATTACAAAGTGATTTTTGTGATATGTCCCCACCGGGATTCGAACCCGGGACCCCCGGATTGTGAGCTCCACGCTCAGCCACTGGACCACGGAGGCCGTTAACAAGAGCAAGAATCGATAGTCTAATTATCGAAAGTTCAGAAGTAATGCAGGTTACTTACATGGTCTATGAACAGTCGGACCCAGCTGCCGAAGAATATAGCGCAGACGATGCCAGCCAGCAGTAGTATCACCGCCGTGGCCAGCACGAACCCTGGGGACAAACATAAGTGTCATTAAAATTATGATAATCCATTATATCTAGGGTCTTAGTGACATTGTAACGAAAACTTTGAGAGACGAGAGAACTTGATTCAGAGTTGATATCAAGTGGAATTTCTCGCCACAAAAATATGAAAAACGAACAGTAAAATTTTCATAAATTTTCCGACAGGAACTTCCACTTGTCATCATGCCCCTCAGTATTCGTTGTCACTAACACTCATACGCACTTGTACTACCTGTACGTACTTGTACGGGGTGTAAGTGACACAGTAACGAGTACTGAGGGGGGTGATTCAGACCAGGATTCTGAGTTAATATCAAGTGGAATTTTACGAATTTTACGAGCTTATGTTAACATAAATTATCTTGTTTATTACACGTGACATTTCATACTTCAGTTTGTCCTCAATATAATAAAGTTACGTTTTGTATAGTAAGATTTATGCCACAGACATGTGTCATTGTAAAGATTATAATCTGTGGTCACAAACAACATATTAGGTTAGTATAAAAAAAATACTTATGTACGTTAAGCACACAATTATCGTTGCTCGTATGAAACCATACGGACAGACAGACATAAAAACAAAAAAATATCAACCTGTTTCTTCGAAGGGGTAGGCATATGTGTACCTATAGTAGTAATTAGTAACACCCTTTCCTCGCCAGCTATGTCAACTTGAATTTTGTCGGGTTATTGCCCAATATAACAATTCGAGAGGTTGTTTCGCCTAAAATTAACGTGTGTTAATCATTCGTCCCTTTCCTTTTCTGTGGATAAGAAAATGACAGGTATAACTTAAAATTAAATGTGATGATTTTTTACCTTCTTCTAGTAAGTAACAGAAGTGAGTGGTAGATATAGTCACAAATTGTTAACCTTAATTTATGTAAATGCTTTTGTAACCTTCACTGTTTTGGGAATAAAGTTATTCTATTCTATTCTATATACATATAGCTAGATAAAGTCGTTATATTATATAGTTGTAAACTGACCTCGATTATAGCACACACATCCTAATTTTATTTTATCTGTTATTTTCTTATCCGCCTAAAAGGAAAGGGACGAATGATTGGCAACTGTTCATTTTAAAATAAATGAACCCGGCGAACCGGGATAACCCGGGCGAATAACATAGGCATCTCGCTCACAATAATATGCAACCCATTTGACGTGTGCTGTCAACTTAATTCTGTCGGGTTATTGGCCATAATAAAATTAAGAAGGGTTTTTAAAATTTCGGTCTAAAGTTGACGTGTGTTCCATAAATTTTATGCTTGTCAATCTTTTTCGGCGGATAAGAAAATGTCAGGCGCAACTTAAATTAAAATGAGATGGTGTCTACTGGAATCAGCATCTTTTTTTTTTGACGTGACTTATTGTAGATTTGCCGCAGATGGCATTAACTACTTGGCCGGACAAATGGGGAGCGCTGAAGGCTCTCACCCGGAGGAATCTGCATCAATGTATTATTTATTCTTTCTCAAACGTAACAACTTGATGATCTAATTGACAAATCATGCGTCATTAAACTATTGCCGATTTGAAGCTAGAACTCAACGATCGCGATCAGGAGCTGCTTTGCAACGATATAGAAATTGCAGGAATACCTGAGGAAAAACATGAGCGCTCAACGCATCTTATTCTGGTCGTCGCTTCCAAGCTAGGAGTCACGTTGGAAGAACGAGACGTCGTGTCTGCGGAACGTGCCGGGCCGGTGCGACAGCCGGAGCCGGGGAAGGAGTCGGCACCGCGCCCGCTGGTGGCACGGTTGGCGCGCCGCGTACAACGCGACCAGCTGCTGGCCGCCGCGCGCGTGCGCCGTAACGTTACCACTGCTGGCTTGGAGCTGAACTCCGCTGAACGACGTTTCTATGTCAACGAGAGATTAACTCGGTCTAATAGAAATATTTTCTACAAAGCCCGTAACGAGTCGCAGCGGGCGAATTGGAAATATGTTTGGACCAGAGATGGTAAAATCTTCGCACGTAAAGAACATGGAGCGACGCGTCATCGGTTGCGCTCTGAGGCCGACGTGACTAAACTTTTTGGTTAAACGAAAAGTTAGCTCTGGTTTTTTATCCTTATTATGGATCTCCAATAACTGTTATATTTTACTTATATTTGCTGTGCTTTTTTAAAGAACTTTTAAGAATTTACTTTGTAAACAATTTGTATTATCTATGTTTTTATTTAAAAAGTTTAATTTATGTTTGTTATAGTAACAAGTCGTGTAATGTTATCTCTGTACTGTGCTGGATTTGCTATCTTTCCTATTATTACTACAAATCACTGCCATTATCACACAATCTACAGGTACACCAACATTCAACATGTTTATCTCTTGCATACTTTTTATATAGGCTTAACATGATCCAATGATTCCTAAACATTATCTTAATGTTGGTCTCTACAACCCTGGCTCGTTGGGTACCTACCACGATGAGCTTCTTCTGGCAGTGCTGCAATATTCGACGGATATTCTGGCTGTAAACGAGACTTGGTTACTGGAGGGTGAGGAAGGCAAAGCCCCCTCCCTACCTGGTTACACGCTCCGCAGTGCCCCTAGGTCACAAGTGCGCACCGGCCGTGGCGGCGGAGTTGCTTTTTATATCAGAAAAGGTATTAGAGCTAAAATATGTGAACACCCAATATGTTCTCATGTCGAACAGATGTGGATGAGTGTCAATACTAATGGCAATAAAATTATTATAGGTACTGCTTATCGTCCACCGAGACTTAATGTTAATGTTTTCTTAAATGCTCTTATTGACTCTATTAACGCTGTAGGTCACTGTAACAATTTAATCTTACTTGGCGATTTTAATATTGATTTATTAGACTCAGACAATAGTGATATTACAAAATTCTCAGATTTCATAAACATGTTCAATTTAAAACAAGTAATCACATCTCCAACGCATTTCACTGACCATAGTGCAACTCTTATAGATGTAGTCTGTACAGATGCTCCAGTTCGAAATGTTTCAATTGATGTTATAGGCAGCAAAAAAACAAATCATGCTTTTATAGTATGTGAGTTTGCTTTTAAGAAACCTAAAATCCCCCCAACTACTATTACATACAGACCGTTAAAAGATATTAACTTATTTCAATTTCAGAACGATGTTAAGTCTACTTTGTGGCAAAATATTTCGAGTTGTTTTAACGTCCATGACATGGTCTCCCTTTTTACTAATCAGTTAACACATTTAATAGATGTTCATGCTCCTGTAAAATCGATAATTATTAAGAATCACTCTTACCCGTGGATAACTGACACTATTAAGCTTATGATGAGATTAAGAAACGAGGCGCACATAAGGTTTCTAAAAACTAAAAACGATTCTCATAAAGAATATTATAAGCAATTGAAAACACAAGTAAGCACATCTCTGTTTTTTGAAAAACGTGCCTTTTTTAAACATCACATTAATCGACATATTAAAGATCCTAAAACCTTATGGAAAAATCTTAAATTAAATATTCTTCCTCCGAAAGCTGAAAAACTTCTCCCAAGTCACCTCTGTTCCGCTGAAGACATTAACAAACATTTCCTAGACTTGCCAGGCTCTAATAGTGTTGATTTATCTGTTTTAACTTATTATGAGTCTCATAGGTACAATTCGGCCTCTTTTGGTTTAAAATGTGTAAGTCAACAGGATGTTTCTAAAATAATTAGCTCCCTTAAGTCGAATGCACAAGGTGTCGACTCATTATCATTAGACATGATTTTAACTTCTCTGCCTGAGTCCTTGGACGCAATTACATCTATCATTAATAGGTCAATCATTACATGTTCATTTCCTAAGCTATGGAAAACGGCCATTGTTCAGCCTATTCCGAAGAACACTAACCCTTCCACTTTTAAGGACCTTCGACCCATCAGTATTCTTCCTTGCCTGTCGAAAGTACTTGAGAAAGTAGTATATTTGCAGATTCTTGATTATTTAGAAAATAATAACATTCTTCCACAAGTTCAATCTGGATTTCGTAAAAACCGTAGCACTTCCACCGCCTTGTTGGATGTCACCAACAATATTCTAGAAGCACAAGATGCTGGTTTGGGCACTATTTTAGTTCTGCTTGATTTTTCCCGTGCATTTGATACTATAAATACATCTCTATTGCTTTCTAAACTATCATATTATGGATTTGACGGCCCTACGGTAAAATGGTTTCACAGTTATTTGAGTGATCGCTATCAATTTGTTCAGATCCGCAATAGTGATGGGTCCACATCTTCTTCCTCTCTTTCTGCAGTCACGCGAGGTGTGCCTCAAGGATCCATACTAGGGCCATTGCTTTTTATTCTTTATAGTGCAGACATCATTAATTGTATACAACATTGTAGCTTCCACTTATATGCCGATGATTTACAGCTTTATCTTTCTTGTCGCCCTGGCGAAGTGAAATCGGCTGTAGACAAAATTAATGAAGACCTAGGCAAAATCTCGGACTGGTCTAACAATAACTGTTTAATGCTTAATCCTAGTAAGTCGAAATTAATGGTTTTAGGTTCTAAGCAACAAATTGCCAAAATAAACTTAACCATATCAAGCTTTATGATTATGATAAATAATGTAGCTATTTGTTCCACGACAGAAGCGCGTAATTTAGGTGTAGTCATAGACCCCGAATTAAGGTTTGAGGCACATATTGCGGAGATAGTACGTAACTGTTTCTATCGCCTGAAAGTCCTTTATAGAATTCGTAGTTTCTTGTCCACTAGCCTCCGCATAAATCTTGTAGAATCATTGGTCCTTTCAAAGTTCAATTATGCAGATACTGTCTACGGACCAAGGCTTTTAGCAAAAACAAAAAACCTTATACAGCGTGTTCAGAATGCTTGTGCCAGATTTTGTTTTGATATTCCATCCCGATCTCATGTCTCACCCTTTATAAATCAGGCCAAATTACTGAATATGTCCTCAAGACGATCTGTGCATTATGCTACACTGCTTTTCGGCATTATCAAAAGTACGAAACCTTCCTATCTTTATAGCAAACTTACGTTTTCTTCTCGCATTCGTCTTGGTCAGTTAGTGATACCCCCACATAAAACTTCCGCTTTTAAAGGTAGTTTCAAGTACACCGCCGCAAAAATATGGAACAATATCCCTCCCCCATTTCGCAACCTATCTGCTATTAAAAGCTTCCGAATAAAAGTAAAAGAACACTTTTACAAATCCCAATGCGGTGTTTTAACATATTAATCTAACAAGTAAATTTAAAATAATAATCACAGTAATACCTAATATAAAATATCTATCTGAGATACCTGTTTGTATATCTTGCACTACATACTTAATACTGTCATATAAGAATACAAACATTATACGAATACTTACCTATTATTTTATTTAGTTTTTTTATTAAAAATATATTTTTACTTTTCAGCACATTCATTTAAAATATGTACTTAATTATTAAATTACAAAATGTTCTTAGACTTTGCGTCCATTTTTTGTTTAACGTGTTACCTGATTACCTTACCGGTTTCAACTGAAAACCAGCGTCATAGTCTAGGCTATGGCATTATGCTGAGGTGGAACCGTTTCGGCATACATTCATAACTGTTTTATTTTATGTTAATTATGTTAAAACAATAAGTATGTCGAATAAATATTTTTTCTTTTTCTTTTCTTCTTTTTCATTGTATTGAACACGCAAATATACAGATGTACCTAAAACTACATAGATCACGTAGTGATTTAGAAACATGAATATAATCTCCTTTGTGACTATTTCCTTTTATTTGGTGCAATAAAGAAAAAAATAGTAAGTAATTGGAATTATTTTTTGTTTGTTTATTTATGCGAAGACGATATAGGGACAAAGATTGCGAAGGGAATGTTAGGTTGGTTTGGACACGTAGAGTGGACGAAGAAAGGTGCATTGTGATAATGGTATGCGACTTAAGACTCCCTATAAAGAGACAAAATTAAATAATATGCCGTAGTAATAATATCATAAGAGTCAAACCGTGCAAATTGAACACAGAAACGGTAACAAAAACAGTTTTATGTAATGACCACGTATTGTTATGCTGATTGAAACGAATTATCTCTATTGATATCACCAACAATGAATGAATAACTTACATTTTGTTACCTCACCTGCGTTACTTCGCCTTGTGGGTTCGATATTTTACCTTCATCTAGTAAGTAACAGTAGTAAGTAGTAGATAAATAGTTGTAAGATGGCCCCGATACCTGCAGATACATCCTAATTTTATTTTAAGTTATAACTGTCATTTTCTTATCCACCGAAAGGGAAAGGGACGGATGATAGACAACTGTTAATTTTAAAATTAATGAATAACCCGGGCCAATAAAATAGGCATCAAGCTCATATGCAACCCGTCTGACGTGTGCTGTCAACTTAATTCTGTCGGGCTTAATTGGCCATAATAAATTTTTAAAATGGTTTTTTTAAAATCTTTGCCTAAAATTTTAAGTGTGTTCTATAAATTTTATGCCTGTTATTTACCCGTCCCTTTCATTGTCAGCGGATAAGAAAATGCAAGGTATAAATAAAATTAGATGCTGTGTACAGGAATCAGCATCAATGTTAGATTTTTGGGAATTAAAATTATTTGACATTTGCGCATATACTTAAAAGTATATATTCAATAAACAAAGTGTATCTGCCTATTTTCGCTTCGTGCCAGGAAGCCGCTTCATAACTCAAAAGTTTATGCGGACTTTTGAGTTAATTCGTTTGGGGTTCGGAGTAGGAGTCTACTCTGAGAGTAGGGGCTTAGGTTTCATCATCATCACCTTTCATCATTTCATTAATCATCAAGAAAAAAAATACGCAAGACATGGCTGTATGGGCATAGTTCCCTTTGCCTTACCCTTCGGGGAAAACCAAACCAAAAAAACCAAAGCAATATTGCTTTTTAGATGAATTGCTTCCATGTGCCCTTTTTAACCCCCACTGTGCCACTTACTGCTTTAAATTCGAACAATTCTCTCGAATGATGTCTTTAAGAGAACAAAAAGGAGGGTTATGCGTTTGATCGCTATGTATGAATGTATGTATGTTTATCATGCACATCTTACAACATAACTTCCAAACCACCTGTCAGAATTTAACATAACATAACAGGTGTCATTAGAAGCGTCTTGATTGTCCGGTGGTTATAGGCTATGTGACGTCACGCTAAATTCAATGTGGCGCCCTTTAGAGGACATAAAATGAGGCCAAAAAACATTTTTTTTTTTACCAATGGTATTGTGTTAGATTAAGAATAAAAGGTTGAGGAGCTCGGTGGCGCAGCGGTAAACGCGCTCGGTCTGCGATTGTTGAAGTTAAGCAACTTTCGCAAAGTTTGCACATTTAAAATATGTAATAAGTAAATTCTTAGGTCAGATTGGCATTGGAACGCGACTAACTCCTAAACATCACTATTCGGAACAATTTCAGAGAAATATTTTCTTGTTATTTTATAGAGCGCGATTTTTTCGTAGTCAAGTTTTAGTTTCTAAACTTGCTTATGTTTTTTTTGTGGTTTAAGTATTTACGTCAAGCAGTTAGAGGCAAAGTCCAACAGGTACTTATGTTAATGGACTAATAAAGCACGTTTATCTACTTATAAGAATCACTAACATTTTCGCCACGTTTTCGTACGCGTGGAATTAGGTTGTCGCGCGGCAGACGTGTCTTTCCACCCATTTCATCCCCTTACTACCTTACAAATAAAAAATAAGCAAGAAACGGCACTTCACTGATCTGCACTAATATTATAAATGCGAAATTAACTCTGTCTGTCTGTTACCTTTTCACCTTTAAACCGCCAAACCGATTTTGATGAAAATTGGCATGCAGATAGTTTGCAACCTTCGGAAGAATAGAGAATAGTTTATATCTCGGAATTCACACCCTAACCACCTTACAAATAAAAAATAAACCAAGGTAGAACGTGGGTTTAATTATTTGACCGCCAAGCAAAGTTCAAACGAATTGTATGATAACTGGATTCAATTCTGCTTGGCTGTCAAATACTGAAACCCACTGGCTTGACGCAGCCAATCAGCTCGCGACACCAAACATTTCGGACCCCGATACCGACCCCGCCGGCGTGGTCGACGATTTCCCTAATTCAGCGCTTATCGCTATCGACCCGCTAGGGTCGATTAATTCTTTCAAATATTTTTCCTCTTAGACGACGCCCTGAGCAGAGGTTCGCGCCCAACTGGGCACCCTCAGGCCTGTTGTCTTAAACGTTGTACCGGGTGAGAGCCTTCAGCGCTCCCCATTTGTCCGGCCAAGTAGTTAATGCCATCTGCGGCAAATCTAAAATAAGTCATGTCAAAAAAAAATGTCTAACGCGTTATGTTTGTTTATAATCTAATGTTACACCATCCATTACGTGTTGTATGTAACACAATGACACCCAGCAATAAGGCCGCCTTACTACCGGCGCAGACGCACCAACGATCGATTTAAACGTTATTGCCTAACCTTCACGGTGAACTCGATTCTGAACCTTATACCTTGGTAATAAGTTAATAAGAACGACTTAGTTCAATATACGTCATTGTAACGACTTATTGATGCGTGACTGTTATACTAACATAACCAGAGTTACACCAAACGGCCTCTGTGGTCCAGTGGTTGAGCGTTGAGCTCACGATTCGGGGGCCCCGGGTTCGAATCCGGTGGGGACATATCACGAAAATCACTTTGTGATCCCTAGTTGGGTTAGGACATTACAGGCTAATCACCTGAATGTCTAAAAGTAAGATGATCCGTGCTTCGGAAGGCACGTTAAGCCGTTGGTCCCGGTTACTATTTACTGATGATGTAAGTAGTCGTTACGTGAGTCATGTCAGAGGCTTCTGGCGGCTCAATAATAACCCTGACACCAGGGTTGATGAGGTTGGTTATCCACCTCAGAACCCACACGATAAAAAGAAGATTTGAGTCATATTACTGTTCATTGTCCTACATTAGACTCACGCTTGAGGACTCTGGAGTTAGCAGTGCCAGACAAATTTTGAAATGAAGTTCCAAGACAGACAGACAACTCGTAAGTATACACATAAAGATAAAAAAAATGAAAAAAACTTCTAATATAGATATATAACACAGTTGGCTCGACCATTATAAACGGCGATACGGCTCACCTATCACGTTGGTCTAACAGAGAGCTCGGTGTAGCCACATTCCTGACACTTCATACAAATAACCTCGTTTTACATAGACACTGCACATTGACGTTATCGTACACGCGCATCTGTCCGCGTGACGTCGGACGACATACGGTTCAAGTCTAAACTGTTTTCGAGGGGGTGAGGTAAACCTAGCTCAGACGCTGGTGGGGGGCGGAGAGTTGCCGTTCTATACGGAGTATTATTCTGGTACTTAACAGCCTCCGTGGTCTAGTGGTTAGAGCATCAGGCTCACGATCTGGAGGTCCGGGTTCGATTCCCGATGGGGACATTGTCGAAATCACTTTGTGAGACTGTCCTTTGTTTGGTAAGGACTTTTCAGGATTGAATCGCCTGATTGTCCGAAAAAGTAAGATGATTCCGTGCTTTGGAGGGCACGTTAAGCCGTTGTTGCCCGGCTATTAGCCGTAAAAACACCTCCACCAACCCGCATTGGAGCAGCGTGGTGGAGTATGCCCCATACCCCCACCGGTTGATTGAGGGCAGGCCTGTGCCAAGCAGTGGGACGTATATAGGCCGTTTATGTTATGTTATTCTGGTACTTAGTTTAAATGTCAAATTGCAATATTGTTTTGCAATATAGTTGGATGAATTGCCGTTTAGCTCCTGATTTAAAAGAAGTACCAAAATTGTTGCCACAACAAAGAAAATTGCAACTTTTTATAATACTCCCAAATAACGGCTTATTACAAAAATATTGCAACACTTAAAGTACTTTAATAACAATATTATAAAAGGCATGACATAACTGGCATAAGCGGCTGTTGGCAATTTCTTTTTTCTCGCGTGGCAACGTTGTCACTTCCTATTACGCTTTTTTTAGGGTTCCACAGGCAGAACAACATAGCATCGCGCCTGTATAATATAAGAGGTAGATAGATATGCATAGTGGATCTATACACCCAATGCTCGCCAGGTATGCTTTTTTATGATAGAAAGTTGTACATATCATATCATAGACAATACTATCGATCATCGATACATATGTATGACATATTTTTGATGAGTTTTTCGTTAGTCACACGATAGAAGGGGGCCACACGATGTTGTATAACAATATTTTATGTTTATTTTTTTAAAAGAACGTCTAGGGCCCTGTGCCGAGGTTTTCCTTGCAGCTTCTTTTCCCCGGCTATATAGGTTGTGAGAAGCTGCAGTAAGTAGTTTTAGGCGGACGAGACGTTCGTTATGTAAAAATTGACGATTCAAAGTGTAACTATGTTCATCATCATCATCATCAATTTAAGAGCCACGCTCTTGTCGGTGTAGCATTTTCCATTCCAGTCTATCAAAGGCCAATTCCTTGACTTCCCTATAAGACACGACGTTAACCTTTTCTTTAATCTGTTCCATGTAAGCTCTTCTTGGTCTTCCCCTTCCTCTAACTAACTATGTAACTATGTTACCTACTGAATAAAGATATTTTTGAATTTGAATTGAGGAGCTCGGTGGCGTAGCGGTAAACACGCTCGGTCTGCGATTGTTGAAGTTAAGCAACTTTCGCAAAGGCCAGTCATAGGATGGGTGACCACAATGCATTAGCAGTCGTTAATAACCATCAATCCGCACTGGGCCCGCGTGATGGTTTAAGACCCGATCTCCCTATCCATCCAAAGGGAATGCCCGTGCTCCAGCAGCGGGGACGTTAATGGGCTGGTGATAATGATGACATATCATATCAGTGGCACATTGAAATGTTTTGAAGTCTAAATGTAAAGTTTCAGAAGTGTTACAAGAGTTAAGTGCGTTAATGGTTGTAATAAGTTGTCGTATTTAAATAGGTACTTTAAATTAAACGAACCTATTAACCCGTCCCAGGGGTGACACAGTCATCGTCTCTGCCCTCCACTGAGGCAAATCCTGTTTGGCCCGTCCTTGCCACGGGGGTAGGCGTTACATGCTTCAGTATGCCAGAGTGAAATGGTAGCTGAGTTCGCATAGGGACCCAGACCTACGGAGTATACCTTACATCACCACCAACGAGGATACGGGTGAAGGTGAAGACCTCAACGGTTGCAGAGGCGGAGATAGGAGCCTAAGATACGGCAATTCGGGACGGAAAGGGCAAGTCACAGGCACTGTAACGGCTTTGAAATAGACTACTCTGGGCGCCATGCCACTCGCGTCAGACAGAGTACTGCGGGGCGGAAGGCAATAGGGAACCCACTGTAATATTTTTCTCTAAAAAAGTAGCATGGAGAATGCTACACCGACAAGAGCGTGGTTCTTAAATTAGTGTTGATGAAGTTAAACGATCTAAATGTATACATTTTTTGGTCTCGTTCAGCTGAATTTCGCAAATCCATAAAAGGAACCCCCATGTAAAATTTGAGACTCCTAGCTCATGTGGCTTTTGAGATAACGTGATGAGTGAGTCAGTGACCTTTCGCTGTCACCTAAATAAGTAAAAAGAATTTGTTACGGGTCCCGCGCTAGCTTAAACCGGCACTGACGCGAGGTACTCAGTGAATTTTAATGTTATTGTCTAAACTGGGCCGGGTTTTCGAGACTTTGTATGAAACGCATAAGGTAAAAAAAATTAACAATGATTATGTGAACATTTTTTTTTGGACGGAAATTGCGCGAGGCACGTTTTTCTTATCTTCTCTATGCTATGTTGCCTTTATTCTCAAGGAAGACATGTATACTATAATCACGCCAGTGTGTCCCTACGGGGAAGGCAGATCAACAAGACGTCGATAAGGTAACCCGAACCCATTCCCAATATTTGTCTCAGGAGGGATATGATGAATTTATTGGTGACAAGTTATGAATCTCTCTCAGGTTGTTTACTGTTGCTGATTGTTGTTGTTGCTGATTGTTGTTGAGTGTTGTTGTTGCTGATTGTTGTTGTTCAGTGTTATTGGAGATTGAAATACAAAGATGGATAAAACGGACCTATAATTTTATTTGATTGTCTTTTCATTTTATTGTTTTTTTACCTAAAGCTGCTGTATATTTATATTTAATGCCTTCTAGCCCTCGTCGACAATTACATCCCCAAAATATCCCAGGAAGAGGAAATGACTGAAAACCAGCGCTGGATGGCGCCATAGCATGGCTCCATCACAGCACAAGCTGAGCCATTTCCTTTCGCCCGTATTCGTAATATTCATAATTAATTACCTAGTTTTTATAGCAAATGTAAATTGTTACTGGCAATAAATGTATTTTATTCTTATTGTTATGGTTACCCTATCCGATATGCAGGGTGTTAGTGCCACCGTATCGAATATTGAGGGGGATGATTCGGCTCGCTTTTAGTGATTTTTTAAATTGTTTTCAATTCTGTACTTTTGCAATGGAAAATTAATGAAAATTTTAGTGTGTTTTTTTTTCAGTTCCATAATTTTGAGACGGACTGAATCGTCCCACAAAGTTTTCGTTACGTTGTCACTAACACAAATACAAATACAAATACAAAGACTCTTTATTGCACTTGAATCACATTAAAAATACATTAGTATTATAATTAAATTGGTAGTACAACAGGCGGCCTTATTGCTAAGGTAACAATCTCTTCCAGGCAACCTTTAGGTATAGGATATGAATTTAATGAAAAATGTAGCGGGATAGACAGTGCAATAAAATAAAAATAAAATAATAATAATAAAATGTTGAAAAATATAAGTACTTATATCTAGATAAACTATAATATATTAAAAACAATACATAGAAGACAATAAATAATGATTATAATAATATATAAATACGTAAATGGGTTGTTCTTCTTTTTTATCGACAATGATCTGTCCTTCGTTCTGCTTCTGATAAGTTATGTTTTAGAATTTTATTTCATGTTTTGATTGTCCAAAAATATAGTTATCTTATTATACTCAAAATACAAGCAAAATACTAATCGGTTCCTCAATTAGTTATTAACGTAGCTTGATCGTTTTTCACAAAATTATGTGACAGAGTGGTAAATTGAAATGCTGTCTCCGATGAAAAGGGCCACTCTGTCACAATATTTTTTGGAATGCGCCTGCAAAGAAAAGTATGTTACCAAGAAAAAGAGAACCACTAAATAGTCCTCTACAGACACATCTTTATATGATGTTTTAAAATATTTATTGCCGTTATAATTTTAAAGATGTTAAATCCGATAAATCGAGAAAATGTCTTTTTATTGTCGATAAAAAAGAAGAACGACCCAAATATATACATACATTACTATGGAAGAAAGGAAACCATGACAGTACTACAATACCTAGCTACTGTAACACCCTATAATCCTTAGCCCGCTTGTCCAAAAGATACGATGTTGAACACAGTCCTCGCTTTTTTTTTCCTCCCACATCACATCAGAAAAACATCATAGAAGGGAAGCTACAAGGAAAGAGAGGAAGGGGAAGACCAAGAAGAGCTTAAATGGAACAGATTAAAGAGAAGGCGAACGTCGTGTCTTGTAAGGAAGTGAAGGAATTGGTCTTTGATAGTCAAGAGTCGCGCTCGGTCTGCGATTGTTGAAGTTAAGCAACTTTCGCAAAGGCCGGTCATAGGATGGGTGACCACAAAAAAAAAGTTTTCATCTCGAACTCCTCCGTGCTTCGGAAGGCACGTTAAGCCGTTGGTCCCGGCTGCATTAGCAGTCGTTAATAACCACCAATCCGCACTGGGCCCGCGTGGTGGTTTAAGGCCCGATCTCCCTATCCATCCATAGGGAAGGCCCGTGCCCCAGCAGTGGGGACGTTAATGGGCTGGTGATGATGATGATGAGTCAAGAATGGAGAATGCTACACCGACAAGAGCGTGGCTCTTAAATTAGTGATGATCACATCAGAAGCGAAGTCAAATACAAGTGAAAACACTTAGGATAGAACCTTCTCAAAGTCATATTGATAACAGATGCTCTAAGTTTACAAAACAGTCGAGCGAACACATCAATACGTGCAATTATTACGACAAGGTACCAAACTGGGTCAACGGTACGTGATATTATTATCTTGGCGGTATTTTGCCAATCCGCCATTTTGGATTTGGTTGTGTTTGAAAACATGGCGACGCCATTTTACGTTTGTTGTTGAACAGATCACTTTCCTGTTTTCTTTTGTGAAGAGACCACTTCGCGTTACACTTCCTTACAGACATAACATTGAAGTTTACAGTAGGTAGGTGTAAGTTATACTTGATGTTACAGTCGTAATCTTTGTTGAGGTAGGCAGAGTAACATAACATGTTGGAGAGTTCATGGTATAAGAAAACCAGGTATGCTCAATCCTATGACAAGCCGCCATTGCTAGCCGTCTGATGACGTATGTGTTACCACTGTGTTGCCATTGGATGGTATCTCCGACATTCCAAGGCCGTAAATTTTATTATTGAAAATTAATTGAATGACTGACTAATGTATTCCACTACTATTACTTGTCACATATGTCATCATCATCATCATCAGCCGTACGACGCCCACTGCTGTGCATAGGCCTCCCCCAAGGAGGCTGGTCGTGGAGATCCTTGTCACATATGTAAAAATAATTAAATAAATCTTAAGTAAATTAAAAGCTTTGGTCGTGGGTAATTTATTTTTTTACAGAATGGCAACACAAGGTGGGATGACGTCAGCTGGGCTAATCTTGAAATGTTAGCTGCCACTTTTGAGCACAGGTATGCTCAAGAAGGCTTCGGAAGGCACGTTTAGCCGTTGGTCCCGGTCACTACTTACTGATGTAAGTAAGTAGTCGTTACATGAATCATGTCAGGGGCCTTTGGCGGTTCAATAAGAACCCTGACACCAGGATTGATGACGTTTGTAATTCACCTCACAACCCACACGATAGAAGAATCGAGCCGCGAAAGGCCCTTGACACGGCTCATAATATAAGCGCCATTTTAAAAAAATCACATTCTGATGTTATTTTCTTCTATCTGCCCACCCCAACGGGAAATAGGCGTGATCTTATGTAAGTATGTACGCAGATATGTCGTTTATGTAATTAAATTAATGGTTTATGGCGCATTCACTCGCAAACTGTGTTATAACAATTTATTACATATTTACGACTGTTCGTGCTCTTACCATAGTTTAACATTTAAGTAATTAAAAATAAATGGCTAATTTTACTGTAAATATAAGCTCTAGGATATATTTAATTTAAACTAAAAAAAAAATGCCCACGACTATCCCAATTGGGTTTTTTTATTATTGCGTATGGCAGACAAAAATGAAATATCCTGCGTAGATCATATATCCAGTTGAAGCTCCCCTAACCAAGTCTCTGCCGCATCCGTCACACAATGCAGCTCGGCTATACCACCTGGGAACCGGTGCAGAGGGCACTCGTTCACTATGTGAGATATGGTTTGATTTTATTAGGGTAGTCAGAGGACATCACACATCACCGAGTTTTCTATTCGCATTTTGAACCACTGTGGTCATATTTTTTTAAAGAATAAGAATAATTTATTTGCCAGAAAACAGTATTTACAGATGTTCGTGTATACAGTAGTCCGTGTTTTCAGCTTACAAGTAAGCATGCAAATTTATGTTGTTGTGCTACAGATGCATCTACAATTAAATAAGAATTATATAATACAAATCAATCATAAAATAAAATAATAATAAAACTAATTAACAATGTCAAAATTTAGTTTTTATAATCTAGAAATTCCTTAATACTATAAAAGCAATGTTGTAGCAACCATTTTGTCAAATTAACTTTAAAAGCAGCTTTGGTCATGTTTTTAAATACGGTGGGAAGTTTATTATATATATGGGAGGATCCGGGGGAATCCCCTCCGACGAGAGTCCATCACTCGTCTCCTCAAACCGGCCACCGTCCATAATCAGAAGAAATAACGATGCGAGCTGCTTGATCAAATCCCACTTTACTTTAATAAGACACCGAGAAGTCACAATGCAAGTTGATTGTTTGGATATTAACGGACGGAAACGTGGCGATCCCAGAGATAACGTGACGCAATCCTTTCTCATGTCAAAGTGACAGTGACACCACCTCGTTGTCGTCCCGTCAACCAACTTTGACATCGCCAGTGTTGCCATTTTGTACAAACAAATTCACCTTAAAATTACTAGTTGACAGTCACGCCTGTTGACAATTGCAACATAAAAATACCTTTTAAAAAAAAGGTTATAAAAAATATTCATTCTTTACTATTTTTAAATTAATTTTGTATTCATCGAACTTCTCTTATTGTCGGACGTGTTTGTAACCTTTATAATTTCTACTTAAACCGAATTATATACGAAGTGGCAAAACAATCAGCGTTTCCTTTAATACAGTTTGCGAGTGGTGAAATAATCAGTCCACACATATCTTAACAACGCCATCTCTGATTTCACCCAGGTACAAACCTGACGTTTCCTCACAAAAAAAAGAATAAACAAAATAACTGCTCCTTGTTGTGTCATTCAGTGAGCTGCGACATAATATAACTATACACATATTTGATATATTCCTCTTGTAAATATATTTCCGGGCATATTTATAAGTACGTATCTTTTGTAGGTTTACCACTTGGCCGAAGAATACATAAGCTCACGGCCATATCTCAATTGGGGTAGTCAGAGGTACCTCATTGGTAAGAACAGCCACCCACACCTCACTTTGTTTTAGATCAACGCGTTAGGTGGTGAGCCGTATCGCCGTCTATAATGGTCGAGGCAACTGTGTTAGTGAAAACTGCAGTTCGGTACCGGCGCTCCCCGATTGAGAAGCAAGCCGATGTACGATCACGAGCATTGATATGTATACACTTTGGTACCATGTCACATTAACTTTTTTGACAAATTGAACTGTAAGTCTCACTAAATGTCAAATATTATGTTAGTGCGACAGAGTCATAAAGTGGGTACATTATATTGCTCATGACTGTACCACAGCCCACAGGACTAGTGACTGGCAACTTACTCAACTAGCATAAACTGAAGTTAGCCGTCGAATTTCTCAATCATTCACTGTCCTTACACATAAATAATAAAAGAATTTATAACGTATTATTGTTATGAAATATCTCAAGTCACATCGATGCAAGCTAAGACGTTCCGAAGCGGTGAATTGCTTTCATTACTAATGTACTAAATGAATTTGGATGAAGTATTGCTACTCTTCTTCAGTATTTACTTTGTGATTCCTAATTTGGTTATAGGATATTACAGGCTGATCACCTGATTGTCCGAAAGAAAGGTGATCCGTGCTTCCCGGTTACTACTTACTGATGTAAGTTAGTAGTCGTTACGTGAGCCGTGTTAGGGGCCTTTGGCGGCTCAATCAAACTACCGATCACAAAGTGATTTTCGTGATATGTTTCCAACAGGATTCCAACCTGAGACGTGCGGATCGTGAGCCCAACGCTCAACCACTGGACCACAGAGTTTATTGAGTCTATTGAACAATACAAAATGTACCGGCAATTTAGTGTTAGAAATAGCTGTAAATCTAGTATTAAGTCTGTCGTAACCTGGCCTTCTGCTGTTTGCATGTTTCCTTCACTTTCGTATTAAAAATAATAAATTCCAAGTTAATATGTGACCTCAAAAGTTGAGGTCAGAACAATTACTTTTTCATTTTTACATACATAAACTCACGCCTGCAGTCACTCATGGGGTGGGTAGAGTCGCAAGCAATCGGAATACTTGCAGCCACTATTGATTCGGAGTTCTAAGATGGATATTATGAAGCGTCTGACAGGCGATCAGCCTGCCATCCTGATTAGACTAGGGATCATAAATGATTTTTGTGATATATCCTTACCGGGATTCGAACCTAGGACCTCCGGAAAAGATGGCTTAACGTGCCTTCCGAAGCACGAAAGAGCTCGAGATGAAAACTTTTTTTTTGTGGTCACCCATCCTATGGCCGGCCTTTGCGAAAGTTGCTTAACTTCAACAATCGCAGACCGAGCGCGTTTGCCGCTGCGCCACGAGCTCCTCTGATATTGGTGTAGAATTATATATATGTATATTTATATTTGTTTAGAATTTTTAGACAAATTGTAATAGGCATTCATTAATGCAATTCGGCTAGATTCTAGTTAAGAAACAGATGTGAGTAAACATTTCTAAACTGGCATATTTTCGCTGTTAACCCCGTTAGCAACTTAGCGTGAAGATTAACTGGCAATGGAACAATAAAATGCACTTTATTTTTACCCAGTATGGTTGAGTAATTACTAACTATGCAATAGTGGGCAAGTCATTAAAATCGGTTAAGTAGTTTTGTAAAAACACCTAAAACACCTCCCGCCGCCTCACGCCGTAAAAACACCTCCACCAACCCGCATTGGAGCAGCGTGGTGGAGTATGCTCCATACCCCCTCCGGTTGATTGAGGGGAGGCCTGTGCCCAGCAATGGGACGTATATAGGCTATTTATGTTTATGTAAGTAGTTTTGTGGCGACGTACTCGATAATCGGTGGTAACTTTTGAGAAAAAAATTAAACTTTACATCAGCTCACGACTACTATCCAATTGGGGTAGTCAGAGGCACGTCCATCGCAAGATGAAAAATGCCAAAAAAAACATCATATGATTAATGGACGGCCCCATAGTGACACTACGTTGGAAGTGACGCTTTTTTCACTTTTTTTTGCTATTTCGCTTTTTTATCACGGATTCTGAGGATGCTACATTATGAATAACCGATTTTTTTTACATTGAGATAGTTTGAGACCTAGGAAAGGACGTTAGATAGTTTTTATTCCGGAAATCACCCCCTAAAGGGATGAAAAAGGGGTGGAAAAAAAGTGCCGCGCACGACAACCGAAGTCCACCAGTTTCGGGGGCGTCAATCTAGAAGTTAAATAAAGGGAAGATTGTCCTTTGAATGTTCCGTCTAATCTCAAGTACCACTAAACGAATTTGCATGCGCTTTTTACTGTTATGACGTGTTTTTCTCTAAAAGACTAGTGTTAAAACCCAAAAGTAAACGGAACCAGCTAACAAGTAAATATACCTACTAAGGCAAATAGATGGGATCCATGCCTATAATCCTTATTAGAATTATAATATCCTTGTTAAGACTTTTTTTAAATATAATAGGCGCGCGTTTGACCACAATCACACCTGATGGTAAGTGATGTGATCAAGGGTGGATCACGCTTACCTAGCAAATGCCTATTCACTCCAGCCTTGAATACTCCCAGATTAATAACGAGTCGGAAAAACAGACGACGGCAGACAGTTCCAGACCTTTGCAGTTCGCATCAAAAAGAAAGAGGCAAAACGGTTAGTGCGGAATTATCCTTATAATTCAACATATCCATCTCGTGACTTCATATCAAAAGTGGCTGCAAGTTGTTTTCTGATAATTCGTAGCTCTGCCTACCCCATTAGGAATTAGGTACGTGAGGGAGTGTTTTTTCTAGATTTAGAGAACTAGAGAATTCCGAAACAGAATCTTTTTATGTTAATATGATGTTTAGGATATAGTCGTGAGCTTGTGTTGTATTGAAAATTCCAAATAAAATATTTTCCGGAACTGTTTGCGAGTTGCGGCATTATCTTGTACTTATAATATATCTAACGAACGAAGGCTACATTACTTTCTCAAGCGCAGTTTTGTAATCTATCTTACAACTGCATAACACAACCTTTTGAAATTGAAACGCAAAAACACTCACTGATTCTCCTATTAGCTTTAATGTAATCCATCATCTTCTTCAGTGGAATAGGGAAAGCCATTTTTGTGGAACACTTTTTAAATTTTTAAAACTGGAACGCGCGCTATTGGCTCGTTACGCGGCCATCTTGTTTCTGCGACGGCGCACTGGCGACTGGCCCGGCGCGCACGCAGCGCCAAGTTTTACTGTTCAAAATTGATCTTTTTTCGTTTGGATTCTGCTAAGCGTTTTCGTAACTATCATTATTATGGTAGGCGCTTGTTATTGAACATTGGGCAAGTGTTTCGTCAAATATTTTCGATTAACATTTGATTGTTTTGCTTAAAAGGGTAGATACCCAGGTGGGTTGGCAATGGTGTTGATTGCAGTCCACACCATCTAATTTTATTGTAATTGCTTATAGGTACTTGTAATTTTCTTATCCGCGCGAAAAGCAAAGCCCTCAATATAATTAAACATTCACACTTTTCTTTGAATTATTGTAGATTTGCTGCAAATGGCATTAACTACTTGGCCGGACGGGGAACGCTGAGGGGCTAACAAGTTGAGCGCGAATGTCGACTCAGGGCGTCATATTTGAAAGAATTAATCGACCCTAGTGAGCCGATAGCGATACGCTCTGAATGTGGGAAACCGTCAACCACGCCGGCGGGGTCGGTATCTGGGACCTTAAGTGCCACGAGCACAGCTTAGGTAAATCTTTTGATGTTATTTTTTATTCTAGAGTCGAAAGATCAAATGTGCTTTTAAAATTATTTTTATTTTTTGATAAATCTCTCGAAATCTGCCGCAAGAGGATAGGGCTTTTCACTTTAATAAAGGAAACTGATGCTACTGATGATCATCATCTATCGTGTGGGTTATAAGGTGGATGACCGACCTCTTCAACCCTGGTGTCAGGATTATTATTGAGCCGTCAAATGGCCCTGACATCAGTAAGTAGTAACCGGGTATATCGGGTTAAAATTCCTTCTGAAGCGCGGATGATGAAGCGCTACTTTTAGGCAGAGATGGTCAAATGTCGCTGAAGCCCTGGTCTGTTTTATCATATATTTCCTTATTCTTCATCTCGTCTACTTCTCGTGTGGGTTTTGAGATTAATGACTGACTTCATTAATGTTGCTGTCTCATGTAAAATGACCACTCTCCGCGTTATGAGCAAATAGTTCATACTTCAACTTTGCACTCCAAACATTACGACCCATTCCGCTCCGCGATAGTATAATTAAAACATTGTCTTGTGTATTATGATGGAACAAAAAAAAATCGGTGACAGTGATGTGTATAAGAACACGTGAACAAAGTGTCTTCCCCTTAAATTAATCTAAGATGAGTCAGTGGACAAACCCTTAGGAAATAATATTTTATTTGCTTTACAAGTCAGTCGATTACATAAGATTACTAAATCTTTTAAGGGGCAATGTATACGTTTTTACAATAAGATTCCCATTGACATTCAGAATTTGCCTTTCAACTGTTTTAAGACAGTATTTAACCAAAAAAAGGTAAGGTTCATCATATCCAGCTTACGACATCGTATCAACAGTGGCTGCAAGTTGTCTTTTATTACTTGTGGCTCTGCCCACCCCATTAGGGATTACGGGCGTGAGTTTATGTATGTATGTATGTTAAACAAAAACTTTACAAAAAAGGTTATTATAAAGTTAGTGATTATTTAGAAGATATGAATGCATGGGATTAACTGTCTGAGAACTGATATTAGGCAGCTAAATTACTCAATTGTATACCAATATTTTATGTTTATTTTTATTTTTTTAAAGAACGTCTAGGGCCCTGTGCCGAGGTTTTTCTTGCAGCTTCTTTTCCCCGGCTATACAGGTTGTGAGAAGCTGCAGTAGTTTTAGGCGGATGAGACGTTCGTTATGTAAAAATTGACGATTCAAAGTGTAACTATGTTACCTACTGAATAAAGATATTTTTGAATTTCAATTTGAATTTATAGTAATTAGGTTAAAAATAAATTGCTTATTAGCTTGTAGGCTAGATTGTAATATTGTAAAGCATAAAAAAACTGAAAGGTCGTATTGACATGGTCATACTCCAATGCTTCATTTAAAAAAAAAATGTGTTAGGCAGAAAACCAAATACCTACCGGCTATGATGCAAGGAGATCCCTGATACAAAATATACATAATTAGGGCCATTCTTACTTCTTTCTTCTATTCTGTAGCTCCCTCCCTATCATATCGACGGGGAAGAAGCAAATATATATAGCTTCTTCCCCGTCGATATGGGACTTTTTGTACAGGATGTTAGTGACATCGTAACGGAAACTTTGAGGGATGATTCAGACCATGATTCTGAGTTAATATCAAGTTTCCTTTGCAATTCAAAATTCATGGTATTTTTAGTTTTTTTAAATTATTTTCAATTCTATACTTTTGCGATCGAAAATTCCACTTGATATTAACTCGGAATAATGAGCTGAATCATCCCTCTCAGTTTTCGTTACGATGTCACTTACACTCCGTACCAGTACATACAGGTGGCCATACAAGTAGGTATGGGTGTTAGTGACACCGTAACGAATACTGAGGGGGATGATTCCGACCATGATTCTGAGTTGATATTACGATGTCACTAACAACCTGTATTTATTAACCTAAACTTAGCTAGCGTGATACTATATTACTTATGTTTTTTTGAAGGTAACATTGTTTTCGTCATTAAAAAAAATAAAATACTACATTAAATACAAGTTGATCCTCAATTCAAAATAATATGGTCAAAAAACTGAAAGGTCGTATTGACATGGTCAGATATATTTTATATGATTTAGGTCATTGGCCATAACTCGGGAACTGGTTTCCACTTGGCGTTCGGTTGGCATTGAAAAAAGAACACAATTTCCAATTTAATTTCGCGGTATACCGTTTTTCTTGGCGTACCTACCCGCGTCGAGAAATCGCCGAGAATAATCGTTGGTGTGAAAGTGCCCTTACGATAAGTTTGTTTTGTTGATTTCCTAGATACTAGTCGCATTTTGATTTAGATTCCATTTTTGTGGGGTACATTTTAGGTACAAATCACAATATAACCGTCTCTTATCTTTTATTTTCATGTTCCATTCTGACCGTCAGCATAGAAAAAGGAACAATACTACGGCAACTCTCCGCTCCCCACCAGCGGCTGAGCTAGGATTACCTCACCCCCGCTCGAACATAGTTTAGTCTTCAATCGTATAAGCGTCAGACGTCACACACACAGATGCGCGTGTACGATAACGTCAATGTGTGGTGTCTGTGTAAAACGGGTTTGTTTGTTTGAAGTGTCCGGTGTGAGGTCTCAGGACCGCGGCTCACTTTATTACAAAAAATTCTCCCGTTTCATAGTAGTACTTACATTGAATTTTACTTGAAGAACATTCAAGTATCTCTCTCTCTCTTTATTTAAGAGCTGCGCTCTTGTCGGTGGAGTAATCGCCTCCATTTTCATTACTCCATAGAATATTCCTCCAAAGATAATTTCTTTCGTATATAACACATTCATATCTGCAACTGTACCCCCGCCAGTTTGACCCACACTCATACCTCACCCCCTCTGGGCCTTTAGTATAAATGGCCGTAAGCCGTTAAGGAGTAAAAGGGAGCGCGGACAGCTTGTCTCACTCGCACTTAGGTAAGGTGGCACCTTTCTTTTGTGTTTGAGTGAAAGAGTAAGCCAGTTAATGTATATAATGGAATGCGGAAGTTATAAAACTCGACGAAAACTTACTTTTTTCTCTTCCTCAATTTCGCATCCGGAACCCGGCGTGTAAATACGTCATTCTCACTTGACCTTTCCTCTACCTATGTCGTTCGTAAGTTCTTGGCAGTGCGTTTTTATTTATTTTTTCACCTTTAAACCTACCTCGTAAAACGGTCAAAGAACTTCATCTTTTGAAGGTCGATGGTCCCTTTTTGTTTCCTCATTTTTAATATATTTGACCTTTGCAGTAATATTTATTTAATTTGTCTTTTGAAATTAAAATACTACACGTCTTACAAATTTAATTAAAATCTGCTTATATTCAGACTATGGTATTTTTTCGTTAAACAAAATGTCGTGATATTTGGTAGATATTGAAAGAAATCAAGATTTTGTTGAAGAAAATCAAAAAAACACTTAATTGGTTTTTCATTATAAGACGACAATAATAGGTAGGTACCACAAACTAGCAGCTGTTAACACACAACCGTGTGTGTTATACTTACTACAGTTATTTACTTAACAAAATACCGTATTAAATGCGTAGTCGCAACTATGATACAACATCAATTATATATTATAATAACATAAGATAAACAGCTTATATACGTCCCACTGCTGGGCACAGGCCTCTCAATCAACCAGATGGAGCATGGAGCATACTCCACGACGCTGCTCCACTGCCGGTTGGTGGAGGTGTTTTTAGGGCTAATAGCCGGGACCAAAATGTCCCCTCATGTTACTTTTTCCGGACAATCAGGTGATTCAAGCCTGCAAAGTCCTTACCAAACAAAGGACAGTTTCACAAAGTGATTTCGACAATGTCCCCATCGGGAATCGAATCCGGACCTCAATCGTAAGCCCAACGCTCTAACTAAAAGAAAGACGTAATTTGACCAGATTGGAGATGTCGTTAGAAAAGGATTATTACAATCTACTCTGAACCGGCGTGCGTGTATGAAACGATTGATGAATGTGGAGGAAGCAAGAGAAGTGTGTCAGGATCGAAGCAAATGGAATTCCATAGTCTCTGCTTACAGGCGTGAGTTTATGTATGTAAGTATTTGAATATTCATTACAATCGTATAAAATTCCTCCATACAAAATCATGCATACTATATTTAGATGACCTCTAACAGGATAAAAAATGAAGGTTCATATAGGCACTTATAATATAATTATTTAGATACTTGTACATCAATGTGTAATCATATTAACTTCTTATGAGTATTATAATATTCATAAGAAGTTAATATGTACACATTAATATAGTCATTGAATATGAGCCTCCAGTAGCTGAAAGCTGTGCTCACGATCCGGTGGGGACAAATCACAAAAATCACTTTGTGATCACTAGTTTGGTTAGGACATTACAGGTCACCTGATTGTCCAGAAGTAAGATGATCCGTGTTTCGGAAGGCACGTTAAGCCGTTGGTCCCGGTTACTACTTACTGAAGTAGTAGTTGTTACATGATCCATGTCAGGGGCCTTTCGCGGCTCAATAGTAACCCTGACACCAGGATTGATGAGGTTGGTCATCCACCTCACAACTCACACGATAGAAGAAGACTAGTATTCAACCGTAACATAAAGTGTTATAAAGTTTAGAGTTATTGTTTATGCAGGGTGTTAGCAACACCGTACCGAATACTGAGGGGGATGATTCAACTCACGATCCTGAGTTAATATCAAGTGGAATTTCCCGTTGCAAAGTTAATGTTTATTAAAATTATTTACAATTCTATACTTTTGCGATGGAAAATTCCATTTGATACTCAGCATCTGCGGCCTCACAGTTCTCACAGTTAGTCCCCTAGGTCAAAGATGAAATTCTGATCACTAAATAAAGACAGATCTAAAGCTGACTTCTTTGTTATAATATAACTATTTTTTTATTATTAATAAGAGCGACATTTTGACACCTTTTTCTATGACGTCACAGATAGCTTTTACTTAATAAATTTCGTAGTAATTTTGTTTGACGTTTAGTAAAAAGTAACTAAGTACTTCTATCGTGTGGGTTGTGAGGTGAATTACCAACCCCATCAACCCTGGTGTCAGAGTTATTATTGAGCCGCCAAAGGTCCCTGACATGGCTCATGTAACGACTACCTACTTATATCAGTAAGTAGTAACCGGAACCAACGGCTTAACGTGCCTTCCGAAGCACGGATCATCTTACTTTTTAGACAATCAGGTGATCAGCCTGTAATGTCCTAACCAAACTAGGGACCACAAAGTGAATTTTTGTGATATGTCCCCACCGGGATTCGAACCCGGGACCTCCGGATCGTGAGCCCAACGCTCAACCACTGGACCACGGGGCTTGTTGTTGTTGTTGGAAACTATACCCTATTGGTACCTACAGACACGCCACTTACATTATCACGATTCATCTAAGAAATGGCGTCATAGTGTTAACAACGAATTGTTGACAAAACATTTTCAACCGCTACTGACTGTAAACACTTCTGAGTACTTATTAACTTTTTTTAACGTGACTTATAGGTTTACACATAAGATCGCGCCTATTTCCCTTTGGGGTAGGCAGATACCACGGAATAGGGTAGTTTCCAACTAACGAAATCATTTTTTTTTTAACGTTGGGAAATGCATTACGCATACCACGCCGCCCGGGGGGACGACGTGGTTATGTGGGACTCCCCGGGAAACCCGGTATACCCACTAAAACCCAACGGTGTTCCTCCTTGCCGCCATGTGGCGGGGATACGGGAACGCAATTGCACACAACCGCGTCCCCGCCGGCGGATGCCCTTTGGGGCCCAGCGCCCATGGGAGCGCGTCAACCGCCTCCCCCTCCGCCGAGGGCTGCCCGGAACACTTGGGGAGCCCTACAGCACGGGACCTATGTTGTGGACGGCGGTCCCCCGACAACTAACGAAATCAGAAGTTACCTACTTTTAGTCAAACGCCAAAAATGACATAGAAAAACGTGACAAAATGTCGCACTTATTATCTATTACATTTTTCTTTTTTTTTTTCCTGCGGCACCGATATACCTTTATGTTAACCAACTAAATATTAATGTTAATGTGTGTATATTTTAATGTTGTAAATGTACATGTGTGTCGTAGATTTTACCTAAATAAACTTTTTTTTATTATCTTCAGTCTTAGTTTATTTATTTATTTACCTATTTATTCATTTATTATTTAAAGATTATTTATATAGTGTTAATATGTTAGTTAGTACTTATCTATTTAATAAAAAAATACATCATTAAATCCACCACAGGCTTCGTCAAAAAGGAACTAAAAACAAGAATAAACCATAAATCCACAAATGTTTCGTCAAAATACAAACCGAAATCAGCAACAAGCTTCGTCATTATTCGAGTAGCCCGCCCCGGATCATTCCTGGCTCAAACGTACCCATCAAACTGGCAGCATTCCCACGCTGAATTGCCAGAGAGATACGCTGAACCAGAAAAGATTTTTTTATTATTATTATTAAAATTCATAAATAAATTTAATTGAAAAAAAGAAAACGTTTTTTGTCACTTTTAGATGTGTCTTTATTTAGTAATTACCTTTGACCTAGGAAACTACCCAATTCTACATTTTTTGCTGGGGCAAAATCAACCAAGACGGGATCACCCTGGCTGGCAGCCCCGGGATCTACAGGGGAGTAACTGGATTGGGCACACCTGTGAAATAGACCTCTTAGCGGCCATACAAAACTCATACATTTAATGGGTGGTCGTAAACGACATTATTTAAAGATTTAACGGCCTCCGTGGTCCAGTGGTTTAAGCGTTAGGCTCACGATCTGGAGGCCCGGGTTCGATTCCCGATGGGGACATTGTTGAAATCACTTTGTGAGACTGTCCTTTGTTTGGTAAGGACTTTTCAGGCTTGAATCACCTGATTGTCCGAAAAAGTAAGATGATTCCGTGCTTCGGAGGGCACGTTAAGCCTTTGGTCCCGGCTAGTTTTTTAATTATTATACTATATTTTTATAGTTTTTTTTATTAGTACATTTTAGTGTATTTTTTTAGTAAGTATATTTTTAAAATAATTAAAATCAAATAACTGATGATTGAATAATTAAATAATAAAATAGACGTTTTCCTTTAAGGTAATTACATTATAAAAAAATCCTGCAAAAAATGCACCTATTGGCTAATAAACACTTGAATGTATATAAGATGCTTATAATTATACTAATACCTGTACACTTGATCATACGGAAAACTTAAGAGAATAAGGAGGTACCTATTTGAAGGAGGGATCCTTGACGACCTCCGTAGTTAAGTAGTTTAGCAATAAGGCCGCCAGATTGTACTGTATCTATCATCATCTGTGTTAATTTGTTTTGTATGTTGTGTGCAATAAAGTATATTTGATTTTTTTTTTTTATTTTTTTTTTTTAAAGAAAGTTTAGGGCCCTGTACCGAGGTTTTTCTTGTAGCTTCTTTTCCCCGGCTATACAGGTTGTGAGAAGCTGCAGTAGTTTTAGGCGGATGAGACGTTCGTTATGTAAAAATTGA
Organism: Pectinophora gossypiella; assembly: GCF_024362695.1. Taxonomy (NCBI): domain Eukaryota; kingdom Metazoa; phylum Arthropoda; class Insecta; order Lepidoptera; family Gelechiidae; genus Pectinophora; species Pectinophora gossypiella. The sequence goes on from NC_065431.1 coordinate 3,019,821, forward strand.
CGATTCAAAGTGTAACTATGTTACCTACTGAATAAAGATATTTTTGAATTTGAATTTTGAATTTGAAAGTTGGCCGTTCGGCTCACGATCAGGAGGACCCGGGTTCGAATCCCGGTGGGTATATAATAACACGTGTTGTTCGTATGATTATTTTCCGTGTGGTTTATGTCCTGTCTGTGTCTGTGGTGTCCGAAAATGATAAATGTCTTTCTTTCAAACCCTCTCGGGGTTTAACGACGCCATATTAATAATGTTTGTGACAATAAATGTATATAATATATTAATATAATCTATCACAACGTTCAATCTGTGATCCCTAGTTTGTTTACTATAGGACATTTCCGAAAATAATAAGATCCGTGCTTCGGAAGGCACGTTAAGCCATTGGTCCCGGTCTCTACTTACTTTTGGAGGATTTGGGTGAAAGGTCAAGTGAGGAGATCATAACTGCAAATAACATTATTATGTACTATCTCTGTTAAAAAAACATATATTTTCATTGGGCAATGAAACTGGGCCCAATCGATCACCTAACTCTATTTTCAGAGATGAGCATTTTTTTTTATAAACGAAGACAGACAAACCATCTAGCATTATTAATATTATTATACACTAGCTTTTGCCCGCGACTCCGTCCGCGTGGCGTGTTATAAAAGAAAGATCTTTGTGTGTGTGGGTGGGAGAAAGGTTAAAAAATGCTTAATTTTATTATTTTTAATTGAGGTTACAGTATAAGTAGCTCAGTTAAATAATGAATTGTTATTAATTTCTAGATTATTAGTTTATGATTTGGTTTGATATTTTAGGAAAATACGATCAGTTTCGAAAATTTAAACAAAATTTAAAAATTACAACAGAAATACGCCGTGAAACGTCCGCCTGGAAAATTCAACAGAAAACTACCTACGAAAGATTTGAACCATCCAAGAATAGTGAAAAGTTCGCCCGCAAAATTCAATATTTGACACGACCATCAACGACGTCTGCCCTCACGCGTCTGCCGCGTTCCGGTTGCTCACTCGGGTATCTGCCCCCCCCCCTCCGCGCCTCGCCGCCGCTGTCGCCGCCCCACAAACGCCGCCGCGGCCGCGACGTTTCGTGGTTGCCACTACTGCGAGCTATAAATTTCAAGCTTCTAACTCGCTTCCCGTTCCCAGGGAAATTTTTAACTTTGCATTCACTAAGGTATATATATGCATGTCAAATTTCAAGCATCTAACTCATCTAACTTGATATCAACTCAGAATCATGGTGTGAATCATCCCTCAAAGTTTTCGTTACGATGTCACTAACACCCTGTATAACGACCTTGATTTTACATTAAGGAACTCTTAATATTAAAAACAAAACTTGTAACTCTTAAATTAAAAATAATGTTTCGAGCCTACATTTTAAATAAAAACTTTACGATACAAAAAAGGTGACTTATGTTTAAACACACTTAGGAAATCCTATATTAACAAACCAAAATAGGTTGTTTGCACTGAGGTAATTTAAGTAAGTTTAAGAACTATAAGTATCACTTACTGACAAATATAAATTTCCGGTTGAACATTTGTTTTAGTAAGTTAGTAAGGCTAGTTATACACTGGCCTCGGCTTAATGATGAAGGCCTTTAAAGCTTTACATATTCCTTCACCTACAATCTCGAAGAAATCGCTTTTAATCTCTTTTGTAACAGCCTCCGTGGTCTAGTGATTAGAGCGTTGGGCTTCGATTCCCGATGGGGACATTGTCGAAATCACTTTGTGAGACTGTCAAATCAAATCAAATCAAATATACTTTATTGCACACAACATACAAAACAAATTAACACAGATGATGATAGATACAGTACAATCTGGACAATCAGTACTGTCCTTTGTTTGGTAAGGACATTGATTCACCAGATTGTCCGAAAAAGTCAGATGATTCCGTGCTTCGGAAGGCATGCTAAGCCGTTGGTCCAAGGCTACTAGCCCAAAAACCTCCACCAACCCGCAGTGAAGCAGCGTGGTGGAGTATGCTCCATACCCCCTCCGGTTCATTGAGGGGAGGCCTGTGCCCAGCAGTGGGACGTTTATAGGCTGTTTATGTTATGTATCTATGAAACTATTTTCGTGCAATAAAGTATATTTGAATTTGAATTCTATTCAACGCATTTATTTAACTTTATAACCTGACAGCACATATTCCAAATCGTTATAAAAGAAGTAAGTTTGTAGGAAAGTGAGTAAAAAGTAAGTGATAATCCAAGCCGTGTCCGGCGACGGCGACTCATAAATGTCTATCCCAGGTCGTTGTTAATACTATGGAAGGATAATGAATGGGGATTTGGTGAAGACCAAGAGCTTCCAACGGACAAATTAAAGAGAAGGAGACCGTCGTGCCTCGTAAACAGTTAAAAAAATCAGTGTTACTACAAAACAGAACCTAAAAGATAAACTATGTTTAAAATATAATCCGTATACGACAGCCTCCGTGGTCTAGTGGTTAGAGCGTTAGGCTCACGATCTGGAGGTCCGGGTTCGATTCCCGATGGGGACATTGTCGAAATCACTTTGTGAGACTGTCCTTTGTTTGGTAAGGACTTTTCAGGTTTGAATCACTTGATTGTCCGAAAAAGTAAGATGATTCCGTGCTTCGGAGGGCACGTGAAGCCGTTGGTCCCGGCTATTAGCCGTAAAAACACCTCCACCAACCCGCAGTGGAGCAGCGTGGTGGAGTATGCTCCATACCCCCTCCGGTTGATTGAGGGGAGGCCTGTGCCCAACAGTGGGACGTATATAGGCAGTTTAGGTTTATGTATACGAAAGAAGTCCCGAAGGCTGCGGCGCTACTGTCGCAGATCCTGCATAGAATTATTATGACTAGTCAAGTTAGTTTCATTAAAATCCGCCGACTTCTTTCGTGGCGCGAAATACTAATTCAAACCTAGTTTATTTTTAGTTTGTGTTTTGTAGTAACACTGAATAAGTTTAAAAATTGAGTCGTGATAGCCCAGTTGGTAGAACGCCCTCACTTTGATTGTCAAGTTCGTTTTCGAATTCATGTTTGGATCATAAATGATTATCACGTGCTCAGCGGTGAAGGAAAACATCGCGAGGAAACGCACATTCCCGAGAAATGCATTTTCGGAGGTATGTGACCTAACCTGTATTGGGCTGGTTTTCCCTTCGCGGATTGGAAGGTCAGACAGGCAGTCGCTTCTGTAAAAAACCGGACCTGTCAAATGTTTAGGTTAGGTAAGTACCCTGTGACAACGGGAGAACGCTAGGGACATGATGATGATGAAACAAGGGTTTAACTGTATTGCATGGATTTGCAAGTTTCAAAGTCACTGTTATTGACCAAACTAATTATACAGTTCGCGTTAATTGTGTAATGGTACATTGTGACACAGTAAAACATTGTAAATACGAAATTTACTTAAAGTTGAAACATTGTGAGGAAACTTCTGGTTTGGCTTGCCCTACGTACATACATAAATTCACGGCCGTAATCAATACATTACAATACGCTTTATTGCAAATACAAACACAATATTAAAAACAGCCCCGGGTTCGAATCCTGGTGGGGAAATATCACAAAAATTACTGTGATCCCTAGTTTGGTTAGGACATTACAGGCTGATCACCTGATTGTCCGAAATTAAGATGATGTGTTAAGCCGTTGGTCCCGATTACTACTTACTGATGTAAGCAAGTAATCGTTACATGAGCCATGTCAGGGGCCTTTGGGGGCTCAATGGTAACCCTGACTCCAGGATTGACGAGCCTGGTATTCCACCTCACAACCCACAAATTTAAAATTCAAAAATATCTTTATTCAGTAGGTAACATAGTTACACTTTGAATCGTCAATTTTACATAACGAACGTCTCATCCGCCTAAAACTACTGCAGCTTCTCACAACCTGTATAAGAAGAAGCTTAAAACACTTCTTATGGAGACGACGCATCTCTTGAAGACCCACATTCCCGAGAAATGTGTTTCGGAGGCATGTGACCTAACCTATATTAGGCTGGCTTTCCCTTCGCGGGTTGGAAGGTCAGACAGGCGGTCGCTTCTGTAAAAAATCGGACCTGTCAAATCTTCAGGTTAGTTAAGCGGACCCTGTGAGAAACGAGCTAATGCTAGGGAAATGATGATGATAGGCTATTAAATACCTATTACCTGATAAGTGTAATTATGAAGTCCTTTAAAGTTAAACCACCTCTGACTACCCCATAAAGGAATGTTACGTGAAACCCGACAAGGGATTAACAATTGTAGTTAATTAACAATAATGATAATTACGCTCAAGTAATGTTACGCGGAAATAATTTAACGAAACATTTTGCAAAAGTACATTCAGTTAACTTAAATAGTTAAAGTTAACCAAATGGTAATGACGTCATTACAGTTATTACAATATTACGTAAACGGAATTAGATGCAATAGTTTAACCAGCGGTTCCCAAACTGTTCGCGTTTTGAACCACTGTGGTCAAAGTTTTTTTTTAAATACGTTTTTTGTAGGTTTACCACTTGGCCGGAGAATACATAAGCTCACGGCTATATCCCAATTGGGGTAGTCAGAGGTACATCAATCGCAAGATTTACTACCCACACCCCAACGACTTTGTTTTAGACTAACGTGATAGGCAGTGAGCTGTATCGCCGTCTATAATGGTCGAGCCAACTGTGTTAGTGAAAACTGCACTTAAGACAAATTGATAATCCCCGAATACTGAATATCCGTTTCACATCTATTGTACAGGGTGTTGGGACATCGTAACGAATACTGAGGAGGATGATTCAAACCATGATTCTGAGTTGATATCAAGTGGAATTTCCTGTTGGAAAATTCATGAATGTGTGAGTGTTTATTTTTAGTTATTTGCAGTTCCATACTTTTAAAATATATTAATATATTATTTATTATTAATATATTTTATTTTTATTTTCTGATAACTTAAGTCCATAGAGTGTTAGTAACAGTGCCCTTAAAACTATGTTAGTCATTATTATAGGTAGGTAAAAAATATACAAAATAAATATTTAGGTTAGTGGGACCGGCACCACTCGGTAACTTCACTTCACTTTAGTGATATGATGAATCTATCGAGCAGAGCAGAGTCCCATTTATCCCCAAGCATCCTTAAGAAACTACCAGTATTCCCGCTTCCCCGCACTCGATATAATAATGACGCAACCTTTTACGCATAATTTTTACGATGGAAAATTACACTTGGTATTAACTCAAAATCATGGTCTGAATTATCCCTCGATGTTTTCTTTACGATGTGACTAACACCCTGTATGCAAGCGTAAGAAAATTGTATTAAACTTCACGCTACAATCAATTCTCAGTGATTACCATGTATCCAATAACTCTAGAAATGTCAAGTACAAAGTAATAAAGATATAAAACAAAATAATAGCCATAATCCATTGTAGTTTTTACAAGTTTATATGCTAAGGTTAACCTTCGTAATTTATCACTTTTATGTGAAAATAATGATTCAACTTTGAACTGTTCGTATAATTTTCACACGAAACTTATGTTTAATAATTTCACACATTGCTTTTTACATACGTGTTACACATGTCATGGATATTTATATACTTTTTGTATCTACTATTAAACAGAACGACCAGTTCAGTAGAAATAGTAACGGCCTCCATGGTCCAGTGGTTGAGCGTTAGGCTCACGATCCGGAGGTCTTGGGTTCGAATGGTGGGGAAATATCACAAAAAATACTTTGTGATCCCTAGTTTGGTTAGGACATTACAGGCTGATCACCTGATTGTCCGAAAGTAAGATGATCCGTGCTTTGGAAGGCACGTTAAGCCGTTGGTCCCGGTTACTATTTACTGATGTAAGTAAGTAGTCGTTACATGAGCCATGTCAGGGGCCTTTGGTGGCTCAATAGTAACCATGACACCAGGGTTGATGAGGTTTGTATTCCACCTCACAACCCACATGAGATAATTTATATTATATATTTCATACACGTAGTTTTATTCTTTATTCTATGGTAGTGGTCTTTGTCACCGCAAACTTTGAGAATCGCTGCCGTAAGTTCGCAATGAAGCCTTGAGGTTACTTCACACGTGAACGTGTTACAAAACTGCGTTCGTACGACACTCCAAATGTCGGTTAAAACAACAAACGCGTCAAAAGCATCGTTTACATCGTTGACAAGTAAGTTAAAATTAACGTATTGTGGTGTAAATACACTTTCATTACGTCATTAAGTGAGAGAGAACTTCGTATAGTTTGACACAAAAATGGTTTTCGGAACGGAATTACTCCTTTTACTACGTGAAGGTTTTCATGGTTATGTACAGTCATGAGCAATATAGTAATGTACCCACTTTAGGACTCTGTCGCACTAACATATTTGACATTTAGTGAGACTTACAGTTCAATTTGTCAAAAATGTTAATGTGACATGGTACCAAAGTGTTTACATATTAATGCTCGTGACCGTACTAGTGCAATAAAAAAAATGTATTTAATTGAATAAGATTCATAATGAACCATAATAATCAAAATACATTTCCATCTTCTTCTCTCGTGTGGGTTTTGAGGTGGATTACCAACCTCATCAACCCTGGTGTTAGGGTTACTATTGAGCCGACAAATGACCCCTGACATGACTCATGTAACGACTACTTACTTACATCAGTAAGTACTAAACCGGGACTAACGGCTTAACGTGCTTTCCGAAGCACGCATCATCTTAATTTCGGACAATCAGGTGATCACCCTGTAATGTCCTAACCAAACTAGGGATCACAGTAATTTTTGTGATATTTCCCCACCAGGATTCGAACCCGGGACCTCCGGATCGTGAGCTAACGCTCAACCAATGGCCCACGCCATCTATCGGGTGTCCGGGGAACGTCGATTGGAAAGTCCTTAATTCTGGCAAAATTATTGTGATGACAAGTAGGTATATTAATCAACTCATTTTAGCCTTATTCTGGCAAGATAATAACCACTAATCGTCAATCAAAAAACTTGTATATTTTATTTTTATATTAAAACCTGTTACCAAGGTGTTTGAGTTACTAGGAAGCAAGGTTGAAAGTCCATGGACATAATTAATATTTTGTTGTGTAACTAATCTATAATACTATTTAACAGAACGTCTACTTCAGTACAATTAGTGATTATACGTATAGTCAATATAGATAATATTCTACAATGGTCTTACTGACTATAGCACACTATGGTGCTAATTCCTGTAAACACCATCTAATTTTATTTTTAGTTACACCTGTCATATTCTTATCCGTATAAAAGGAAAGGGACGGGTAATCGACAAGCATAAAATTTATGGAACACACGTCAATTTTAAGCACAAATCTAAAACAACAGTCTAAAAATTTTGCATTGGCTAATATCCCGACAGAATTATGTTGACAGCACACGTGAAATGGTTTGCGTACCAGCGAGATACCTTTTGATTCGCCCGGGTTATTCATTCATTTACTCATTCTTCCTAAAATTAAGAGCTGTCAATCATCCGTCCCTTTCCTTTTCGGCGGATAAGAAAATGACGGGTATAACTTAAAATAAAATTAGGAGGTGTTTGCAGGAATCGGGGCTATACAGGTTAATGACATCGTAACGAATACTGAGGGGGATGATTCCGACCATGATTCTGAGTTAATATCAGAAAGATCGGTCACAAATTTTTATTTTTAGTATTTTATTTTAATTATTTTCAGTTCCATACTGTTGCGACGGAAAATTCCACTTGATATCAACTCAGAATCATGGTTTGAATTATCCCCCAGAGTTTTCGTTACGATGTCACTAACAGTACCTTGTATAATACGAAGATAGCTTTCGCTACGTTTATTGGTCCTCGACTCCACGATATAATTCGCGTTTCTCGTGCATACCCATCTCATGGAGTCATGGACAACTGCTCGATCTTTTTATATATTATTGTGTAGTATGTAGTTCATATAAGTATAATATTATTGTTGTGTACAAACAGTAAATAATTACACTTAACAAGGTCGTTTTAAGATAACCGGAATGGCTTTCCGTTCACTTGAGATTTTCTTGTAAGTACACATCCTTGTGAGCAATTCTTGTACATACATCGTTTGTCTTCCTTACCGGGTTGGGCAGAGCCAATAATTGTACGATAAGATTAGCATCTAGTTGAGTACGTTTAGAAAAATATTTAAAATATATAAAAAAGGGGTTAAATTTAGAAAATTTGTATGGAGCTAATTCTTCTTCTTTGCGAGTCGATGGCGATCGATACTAAATTTTTGCTGACCAATAATTGGCCATGCTTACGGCATTGCCAGTGGCTTCGTAAAGGAGCTAATTTGAGATAGTTTTATCAAGGAATTCATCCCCCTCAGGGGATGAAAACGGATGCATACGACTATGAGTTTGAATCCATATTTGGATCTTAGATAATTGATATCACGTGCTTTCCAGGATTTGCGACCGGTTAATGGCATTAGACTTGCCCCCTATTACATGGGTCTGGAACATAGCTGGCCAGGAGTACCCACTCTCTATGTATTGGTTACTTTCCTAGGTCAAAGATAAACTATGAAATTGTGATTACTAAATAAAGACTTTTTGCTTCAGGTTTTCCAGCCAGTCATCGTCCCGACGTTAATATCATGGCGCCATTCAGGTCTCATTTCGGCGCGCTTCTCCCACCCATCCGTCTGAATACCGAAGCTGTTCATGTCCCGCTTTAGTCTTCGTCGTGCTTTACCACCTCTTGAGGAGTCGCGTTATGTGTGCGAACGATGTGGCAAGAAATGCCGCGCTGCTATAGGGCTCTATAGCCATCGGCGGCGCTGCGGGAACCCGTAGACTCACAAGTGCTGCAACAATCATCTACGATAGATGCTGTGGCCAGTGATGATGATGAAATAAAGACATATATAAGGCCACAAAAAGTTTACTTTTTCTTTTTAACTTATTTCTTAATTTTAATAAAGAAAGATTGATTAATAAGTGCGTTATTTTGTCACGTTTTTCTATGACGTTACAGGGTGCTTTTTCATACAAATTCCATAGTAATTTAGTGTTTTGACGTTTAGTAAAAAGTAACTGATTTGACTTGGAAACTACCCTATTGGGGAACAGCTGAAAATCAGCGTTGTGGCACTCCCTCAATGTCGGAGTGTCACAACATCTTGCTGAGCTGACGTCTCTTTTTAGAGATAAGATTTAAATTCATTATTTTGTTCACTACTCTATTCTGTGTACCTACTTATTTCTTAAATAAATGATTTTCTTCTTCTTCTTCTAATATACACCTCTGCCTTTACCTTCGGGGATGTATGCGTGATGGTATGTTATGTTGTTATTTTATTTGTTGTACTTTTGTGACCTTCTTTAGGTTGCGGGAAAGTGCTCAATGTGGGCAGCAGAGGATCGGTCACTGCAGAAGAGGTCAGTCTTGGGACAGGCCTACGGTTCCGAGTACTAATATGTATACACTTTGAAACCATGTCACATTAACTTTTTTGACAAATTAAACCGTATGTCTCATTAAATGACAAATATGATAGTGCGACAGGGTTCTAAAGTGGGTGCATGATATTTATCATGACTGCACATCCAGCAGTGGACTATGATGATGGTTATTATTGTATTGCAATAAATTTTCCTCCCAGTTCAGTCTAAAAATGCTATGCCTTACCTAATCTAAAGATTACTTAAGGAAGCCATATTAAATTGGAAACAATAGGAAATTGTACTTTGGTAACAATACAATTGAATTTAACGTCAATTTACATCATCAGTAGTTGAGTGGTGTCTAGTCTATTCAATAATTAGGTAGGAACATGCACGTTAAGCCGTTGGTCCCGGCTATTAGCCGTAAAAACACCTCCACTAACCCGCAGTGGAGCAGCGTGGTGGAGTAAGCTCCATACCCCCTCCGGTTGATTGAGGGGAGGCCTGTGCCCAGCAGTGGGACGTATATAGACTGTTTATGTATAAATATATGTTTCCTCGCCTTACTTAATTATTTTGCACGTGATAATAACACGTTACTTACATCTGTTACTTTTGGAACAGTTTGCACCACTTGAACCTCAGTGGTGAGAATAGATGTATTCAGAACACGAGCAGAGCGGATAGATTTAGTCGATTTACACCGTGGTCCGAAATCTTTGCGGTCCGAACCCTTTTCGGGACGAAATCTTTACAGTCCGAACCCTATGCGGTTCGAACCATTTGCGGTCCGAAACGACTGAACTCATCGTAAAGTCCAGAGATGGAGTCGCAGATATAGATACATGCGTGATGCGTGATGCAACATTATGTTGTAAAAAATGCTAAAAAGCAAATTGTAAAAGTTTTGGCACTATCTACTCTGAACCGGCGTGCGCGTATGAAACGTTTGACGAATGTGGAGGAAACAGAAGAAGAAGAATAAGTTTATGTATGAATGTATGTATGTGTTATATAAAAATCGTACCTAGCATAGCCCAAACGACGCACTAGTATTGAATAATAATGTTTGAGTCAGCCGAAAACTTTTCTTTCAAGACCGGAACTGCACGGTAAGTGAAAGCGAGACAAGTTTACATACCCACACATACTACAACACGATTTATGGTGTTTTAAGGGACCGGGTACGATTTTAATAAAAATAAACTTGCTTTACATGTCACTCGATTGCGTAAGATCACTAACCACAAATAAAAAATAAACCAGGGATGAACGTGGGTTTACAACAGCCAAGCAATCCATCCAGATGTCGATAGCCCAAGATCGTCGGAAGTGGAAAAACATGGAGGAGGCCTACGTCCAAAATTGGATATGAATTTAGGCTGATATAGAAAGAAAAGAAAGAAAGAAAGTATTTATTATTAGAGGACACCACACTAACAATACAAACACAGTAGGGAAAAAAAAATATTACACAAAATCACAATTATTAACAAAAACGTAAAAGAAACAGAAAAATAATAATAAAATACAAAATATTGGTCGTAACAGTCATGTGGTGGTGGTGGACGTCCTCAATTAATGGACCTCGCTCAACATAAGCCGCGGCGTGAGCCACGACGCTGGTATTCTGCGGGCCCTGACGAGTGAGGCATGGACATAGATAGATAGATAGATTTATTACTCTAGGACGAATATATTTCATTTCATTTTTAGCGTGAGTTTGTATGTATTGTATGTATGTTTATACAGGGTATTAGTGACATCGTAACGAATACTAAGGGGGATGATTCAGACCATGATTCAGAGTTGATATCAAGTGGAAGTTACATACATACATACATACATAAACTCACGCCTATTTCCCACCGGGGTAAGCAGAGACTATAGAATTCCATTCCAAGTGGAAGTTCCTGTCGCAAAATTCGTTAAACTTTTAGTGTTTTTATTAAGTATTTTTAGTTCCATAGTTTTGCAATGGAAAATTCCAGTTGATCTACTCAGAATCATAGTCTGAATCATCCCTCAAAGTTTTCGTTACGATGTCACTAACTCTCTGTATAGCCGGGACCAACAGTATACGTGCCTACCGAAGCACAGAATAACTATTGTAATAGTGTTCAAAAAGATGAAGCAAACCCTTGATGAGGCAACCGACAGTCAACTATAAATGAGCCACAACAAAGGTCAGAATTTGCTTTGCGCATACTCTTACGCAATGCGCATTTGATAATACGCTTTGACTAATCTGATGACGTACTAATCGTGTTTTGAGTTTTGGTGCCTTTCTAATATGATGGACCATAATGTGGGCGATAGGCTGATCATCTACTTATATTCATTAACTAGGTCAATGTGGGGAAGAATGGCATACTGTTCTAAAATTTGATTTTTTTTTGACGTGACTTTTATATATTTGCCGCAGATGGCATTAACTACTTGGCCGGACAAATGGGGAGCGCTGAAGGCTCTCACCCGGTACAACGTTTAAGACAACAGCCTGAGGGTGCCCAGTTGGGCGCGAACCTCGGCTCAGGGCGTCGTCTGACAGGAAAAATATTTGAAAGAATTAATTGACCCTAGTGGGTCGATAGCGATAAGCGCTGAATGAGGGAAATCGTCGACCCCGTCGGCGGGGTCGGTATCGGGGTCCTGAAGACTAACATTTGTGTTTGACTGGGTTTATTGAAGAAGATATTATTTGTAGACCAAGTCATATGATCGGATATGATAGATAATTTACTTGGCTATGTTTACTTAAGTACCCTTAATTGTATAAGTTATGTTAATTAAGTTAATTGTCATAATATTAGTCACAATACCGTAACCTTATAAATGTAAAAATGTTTTAATGGATGTGATGTGGTTGTACTTTATAAATTAATAAATTTATAAGTCTAAATATAATAGAAAGCGTCTACGAATAGTTTGTAGTCGTAAGTAGTAGCTTCTGTTGTTTAAGAAAAGATTTTTTTATACATGTTGACTTCACTTTTGGCATGTCGTTAAAACCGACAGAGGGATTGTGTCCTTCCTAAGGTGGTGGATCATTAATTGTGGACGATGAGGTGATTACTTTTCACACATACGTTTCATCATATCCACTTTACAACTTCGTAGAAGTAGCCGCAAGTTGATTTCCGATAACTTTTTGGCTCTGCCCACCCAATTAGCGATCCTGAGCAAGTGTTGTGCCTGTCAGTGGAATGTAACTAACATTATCTGTCCTTCGAAAACTGATGGGTATTTTGAAACAAGATAGTGTCTAATATTTACAAAGAATCTAAATAGCAATATGGTTATGTCAATGTCAAAGTCCAAATTGGTTTAAGTATTTGTGACTCCACTTTAAATATTTACTTCCATATATTTTTAGAAGTGACTTTTCGCAAACGTGTGTGATCTGCAAGCAAGTTTTCACATACTTCTGATAGCTAAAAGTCTTTAGAAGACATGTTGGTACTAAACTTGCTATTATGTACTATATAAAAAGTGATTATTTACAAGATATGAATGCATGGTATTAACTGTCTGGAAACTGATAAATTACCAAATTACTAAATTGTATAACAATATTTTATTTCAAGAACGTCGAGGGCCCTGTGCCGAGGTTTATCTTGCAGCTTCTTTTCCCCGGCTATACAGGTTGTGAGAAGCTGCAGTAGTTTTAGGTGGATGAGACGTTCGTTATGTAAAAATTGACGATTGAAAAAGTAACTATGTTACCTACTGAATAAATGTATTTTTAAGATTAGTTACTAGACTAGTTTCCAACTAGTCAAATCCGTTACTTTCTACTAAACGTCAAAACACGAAATTACTATGGAATTTGTATGAAAAAGAAACCTGTGACGTCATAGAAAAACGTGACTAAATGTCGCACTTATTATTACATTTTTCTTTACAAAAAATAATAAATAAATTAAATAGAAAAAAGTTTTTTAGACCTGTCTTTATTTAGTAATCAGAATCTCATAATTTATCATTGACCTGGGAAACTACCAAAGTACTTATTACATGTCTGGTCGATTCCATACATATTATATTGACTTAGTACCAATGCTTGCTGCCGCCGGCGGCGCTCTTTTTTTGTGTTCATCATCATCAGCCCATTAACGTTCCCACTGCTGGGGCACGGGCCTTCCCTATGGATGAATAGGGAGATCGGGCCTTAAACCATCACGCAGGCCCAGTGCGGATTGATGGTTATTAACGACTGCTAATGCAACCGGGACCAACGGCTTAACGTGCCTTCCGAAGCACGGAGGAGCTCGAGATGAATTTTTTTTTGTGGTCACCCATCCTATGACTGGCCTTTGCGAAAGTTGCTTAACTTCAACAATCGCAGACCGAGCGCGTTTACCGCTGCGCCACCGAGCAGTTTTTTTGTGTTATAAGTAGGTATTATATTATTACTATATTATACTGTCCTGTGTGTGTTTATATTATTATCTTCTTCTATAACCCACATGGGGTTGTGAGGTGGAGTAGCAACCTCAACAACCCTGGTGTCAGGGTTACTATTGAGCCACTAAAGGCCCCTGACATGGCTCATGTAACGATTACTTACTTACATCAGTAAATAGTAACCGGGACCAACAGATTAACGTGCCTTCCGAAGCACGGATCATCTTACTTTCGGACAATCAGGTGATCAGCCTGTAATGTCCTAACCAAACTAGGGATCACAAAGTGATTTTCGTGATATTTCCACACTGGGATTTGAACCCGGGATCTCCGGATCGAGAGCCTAACGCTCAAACCACTGGACCGCGGAGGCCGTTACTACTTACTTACTGCTATACTTCTCTTGCTTCCTCCACATTCATCAATCGTTTCATACACGCACGCCGATTCCGAAGCCCCAAATACCTATTTAATAAGGACAGAAGAGGCAAGATGATTGGACACCTAATAAGACACGACACGACGATCATAGAAGGAAAGCTAGAAGGAAAGAGAGGAAGGGGAAGACCAAGAAGAGCTTACATGGAACAGATTAAAGAAAAGGTTAACGTCGTGTCTTATAGGGAAGTCAAGGAATTGGCCTTTGATAGACTGGAATGGAAAATGCTACACCGACAAGAGCGTGGCTCTTAAATTGATGATGATGATGGAAGACTACAACAATAAGTAAGGAGCTTTGACCAAAATGACTATAGTTTGAGAAGGTAAGGACAGCATAATACTTGGAACGCGTAAAGAATTTTAAGTAAGTAATTCTTATCTTATGCCAAGTCCCTTTCGAGGTAAACAACTTTATCAGAAAACCTAGGTACTAATCTCCCTTGGCCTTCAAGTTAAAATCCTGTTAAACGTAAAAAAAAATAAAAAAATAAATAAAAAAAAATAAAAAAAAAAAATAAAAAATTAAAAAAAAAATTGCTTTTTTATCTCAAGAAGTGTATATTTACATAGATATTGGGTGTGGAAGACAGGTGGAGGCTGGAGTGGAACATGTTCGACGGCACAAATTCAGACCTTATTCGATATCCCGCGCGGAGGGTCCCTGGCATTGACTCCAAACGAAAAATCTGGACCCGACTGAACCGGTGTAGGGGTTATGTATACGTTTTTACAAAAAAATACAAGATAATATTTTAAATTTGTCAGAGAATAAATTTAAAGCTCACGTGAAGCTTACTTTATGTAAAAAAGCCTATTATAAGATTAATGATTACCTAAATGATAAAAATGTCTGGTATTGAATATGTTCCTCTAGTTATTAAATAACTTGTAATGTACCCTCATTGATTTAAAAGATGTGTTGCTGTTGCAGTTTCTTGTCATTTCTTCTCCTCAGCCATAACACCTTGCGAAATGTCGTAAATTCAAAAATGTTACATTGACCTTCAACAAGTTTATCCATGATAATTACGTTGAATAAATGATTCTGATTTCTGATTTCTGGACCAACCATGGAAAGTCGAACCATCACTTACATAAATGGGACTTAAAGGAGTCGCCATACTGTGAATGTGGTCACCCGGATCAAACCATATCTCACATAGTCAACGAGTGCCCTCTGCACCGGTTCCCAGGTGGCATAGCCGAGCTGCATTGTGTGATGGATGCGGCAGAGGCTAAGCTGGATAAATGATCCACGCAGGATATTTATAAATCATGTAATTCCTAATGGAGTGCGCAAAGCCTCGGGTAATAAAACATTTCTATTCTATTCTAATCTAACGATACCTTGCAACCACTTTTGATACTTCGGAGTAAACTGATCTAGGGTCTTATTTTTGAATCGCTCGCCTTCAACTCGCGTGCGAAAATATATATAACTGTCTCATCTTGCAAATTACAAGTTCTAATCTTCTTCTTGTAGTGTGGGTTGATGTCAGGGTTACTTTTGAGCCGCCAATATTTTTATTAATAATATTGGCTCAGGTTTATCACAATCTCACCTGGGGTCTGTTTAATAAAACTTACAATTGTAAATTACAATGACAATTTGATGTACATTGCGGAGTTAGTGATCACAAATATTTTGCATTTCATATTAGCTACGTAATGAACACCAAATTGTCGTTGTAATTTACAATTGTAAGTTTTATAAAACAGGCCCCTGATGGTAAGTGACGATATGGTGTATGGTAGAAGCGATATTTACTTAGAAATAACTGTTGAAGACTTTGTGCCTAATTTCACATGTGTTTCAAATCAAGCGTTCTCCACCTCACATACCTACACAGTGAACTCAAATGTTTATGTATGTACCTCACGGTTACTTTTGCCTTTACAATAGTTTCTGAACACATTCAAAATTCAAACAGAGTCGAAATAGGTACTTAGTTGAAGAAGAAAGTTGTTGCTGGGGGGGTTGAAATGGAGCCAAATGTAGCCTATTGTGGGTATTTGTCATCGCTAATCCCGACGGAAAATAGAAGTGATATATCCCCTATACTGGGACTACTGGGAAGTTGTCTTACCGAGTAGTCTTACCGAGTAGTCTTACCGAGTAGTCTTACCGAGTAGCATTACCGAGTAGTCTTACCGAGTAGTCTTACCGAGAAGTCTTACTAGTTCAACTACTGGGAATCAGCTTCCCAATAGATTTACTGGTAGGACTACCTACTGGGAATTTTGACTTCCCAGTAAAACAAAATTCTCAAATATACGTGTGTGTACTTTTCCTCGGCTATACATGCGAGAAACTGCAGTAGTTTTAGGCGGATGAGACGTTCGTTATATAAAAATGACGTTTCAAATTGTAACTATGTTACCTACAAAATTATCTACGTCCGAAGGATGTAATATGCGATCCCGACGACCCGATTACTCTAGCCATTGGGGCAGTCAATCAGCTCGCGACACCAAACACTTCAGGACCCCGATATTGACCCCGCCGGCGTGGTCGACGACTTCCCTCAATCAGCGCTTATCGCTATCGACCCACTAGGGTCGATTAATTCTTGCCCTGAGCCGAGGTTCGCACCCAACTGGGCACCCTCAGGCCTGTTGTCTTAAAACGTTGTACCGGGTGAGAGCCTTCAGCGCTCCCCATTTGTCCGGCCAAGTAGTTAATGACACCTGCGGCAAATCTACAATAAGTCACGTCAAAAAAAAAACCTACAAAATAAAGATGAGATAAAGTTCAAGAAAGAATATTATCATCCTATGATATCCTTTGTGAAATAAGAATGAATGTTTATTATGCTACATATACTGTAAGCGGTCTAACACAATCCATTTTCCCCCTTCGTTCCCACATTATTATAAACACCGGCTTAGAAACACAAACAGATCGACTTTTATCGACAATAGATATTTTTTTGTTTTGGTTTTCCCCGAAGGGCAAGGAAAAGGGTATCTTCAGTATTTCTTTTTTCTTGATCATGAATAACGAAATGGTCAAAAGTGAGTAAGCCCATAGGTACCTTCGGAGCAGACTCCTCCGAACTCCAAACGAATTAACTCAGGCAAAGGGTGTCTTCAGTATTTCTTTTTTCTTGATCATGAATAATGAAATGGTCAAAGGTGAGTAAGCCCATACCTTCGGAGCAGACTCCTACTCCGAACCCCAAACGAATTAACTCAAAAGTCCGCATAAACTTTCGAGTTATGAAGCGGCTTGTTTGCAAGAAGCGAAAATAGATAGGTACACTTTGTTTATTGAATATTCCGATATAATAACACTATCGCCAATGTTTTCCGACTAACTCCATGCGATGATTAATGACAAAACACCCTTCGTATTGATCCCTAGTTTGGTTAGAACATTACTGGCTGATCACTTGATTGTCCGAAAGTAAAATGGTCTGCGCATATAATGCCTAGTACTTACTTAAGTACGTCTTACTGATGTAAGTAAGTAGTCGCTACATGAGCCAACTCCCATAGTTGGTACATGGCACTCCTATGGGGCATGATCTTTCCCGGTCGCCTGCAATGTCCTGCAGGCTGATCAATCGATTGTCCGAAAGTAAGACGATCTGTGCTTCGGAGGGCACGTTAAGCAGTCAGTTTCGGCTATTATTTACCTAAGTAAGTGTATAGTTGTTACATGAGTTATGTCAGGGGCCTTTGGCGGCCCAATAGTAGCCCTGACACCAGGCTCGATGAGGTTGGTCATTGGTTTTACAACCCACACTTGAGAAGAACAGTAAAAATGTAATTCAAAGTCATTCAGTGGTTTTAGATTAGCTCAAAAATATAAAAGATAAAACGTCGTTATATGATGATATATATTTTTTTATGTTTAAAAAATAAATTAAGGCATAGTCATAAAAAACCTGACCTATTACAAATATCATGGTAGGTAAGCTAGTGAAAAACATTTATAAAATAAAATTAAAAACAAAAACAGGCGAATTGAGAACCTCTTTTTATAAATTCGGTTTGAAAATGGAATAAACGCTGATGAAACGTTAAAAGGCTAAGGATTTGAATAGTCTGTTATTTTGTTTTATATGACGTGACTTATTGTACATTTGTTTGCATGTCTAACTACTTGGCCAGACAAATGGGGAGCGCCGAGGGCTGTCACCCGGTGAATAGTCTATCGTAGTCTGTCTTTCCTTGTTAAAAATCTTGGAATCTTAGTGAACAGGCGTTTAGTGAGAAAGCGTATTCCTTACGTACGACGCATCTTCACTTACCGTCAGGAGAAATTGTGGTCAACGCGAACTCATTTACAAAAAAAAAAAGATGCAAAGGTACTTACACCACTTCCTTAGGAATGCACTCGTGAGTTTAGCACATAGCTTGTCGCGGCCCTGCATATTGATCACTGTCAACTTTTTACTTTGAAAACAAAAAATGAAAATCCACCGTCAACACTCA
This sequence comes from Pectinophora gossypiella, assembly GCF_024362695.1. Taxonomy (NCBI): domain Eukaryota; kingdom Metazoa; phylum Arthropoda; class Insecta; order Lepidoptera; family Gelechiidae; genus Pectinophora; species Pectinophora gossypiella. The sequence continues at coordinate 3,038,525 of NC_065431.1, forward strand.
CACACACATTTCACAACACTGCACAAATGATCACGGTTTTATTCATCCATTTAGTATTACTATTTTATTTGGTTTATTTTTGGGGGGCGCGGCGGGACGTGTGGCTCGCGCGGCGGTCGGATAGCGACTGAACGGCAATTGCAAAATAGGTGCGCGCGCGCACGCTGTGGTCCTGCAACAGAAGGAAAAAACTGTTTAGAAAAAAAAGACGCACACATAGACTGTAATCGAACCTGTTTGGCTGATGAGTTACGGCTAATGTGATTAAGTATAGTAAAGGTTAATTATTTAGGCCAAGGAATGCCCACGGCCGAACAGCAAGCTATTAATTCCGTGACGATTTAATGATCGAATATCAAAATTACCCATACTTAATTACTTATAATATTATGAGCAATGCATCCTCGACAGAGAGGGGGAAGAGCTCGCTCCAAGCTTGTATTGGTGCGGGGCGAAGATTGTCCCTTCTATACGTAGTAATATTGTTTATTCTATGATAATATTCCCGCTATATCTCCTAGGGTGCCAGACACGGGTAAATGCCCTCGGCGGCGCATGCGCAATGGTGAATAAACTTATTTTTCTATAGACATACATAAATATAGTACGCCTGTATTAGCGAGGAACATGTAGCCCAGAGGCAATACACATACATACATAAAGTTACGCTTGTAATCCATAATGGGGTGGGCAGGGCCACAAGTTATCAAAGATAACTTGCAGCCACCGTTGAAACGAGGTCCTAAGATGGATAAGTAAGATGATCTGTGCTTCGGAAGGCACGTTAAGCCGTTGGTTCTGGTTACTACTTTCTGATGTAAGTGAGTAATCGTTACATGAGTCATGTCAGGGGCTTTGGCGGCTCAATAATAACCCTGACACCAGGGATGATGAGGTCGGTATTCCACCTTACAACCCACACGATAAGAAGAAGGAGATGCATATCATGAACCTTGTAATATACAAGGGATCAGAATATTGCCTATAATTAAATAAGGTCTAAAAATTCTACATTTTGTCATATGGCAATATTGCTTTTTTAGATTAATTGCATTCAGTATTCGTTACTGTGTCACTTACACCCCGTACAAGTACGTACAGGTAGCCATGCAAGTACATATGGATGTTAGTTACACCGTAACAAATACTGAGTATAATGATTCAGATCATGAAGTGATATGAAGTGAAACTTCCTGTCGGAAAATTTCCAGTTTCACAATTTTGCGACGGAAAATTCCATTTGATATCAACCCAGAATCGTGGTCTGAATCATCCCTCAAAGTTTTCGTTACGATGTCACTAACACCCCAGGATGTTAGTTATACTTGATTCGATTTTTGATTTAAGTATAGTTATGTCGAAATCACCAAAAAGCATTACACAGATCTACCTAACACGTTGCGTCACCAAGTGTATGTACATTATACGCAACTCGTGCGCATATATGTATGTAATAACTTTTTATTCATACACGCACTTTATATTCTGATCTTACTAACGATCTGAAATTGTCTGACCAAATAGTTTACAAAAAAATGCCTTGAATGGCATTCACCACTTGGTCGGACAAATGGCGAAGGGGGTGCTGAACTGGCACAACAGTTCAGACAATAGGCCTGTGCCCAAACAAACTTCGCCTTAAAGCGTCGTCTGAGAGGAATATATTTGACAAAAGCAGGCCGATAGTGTAACGCGCGAGGGAAAAGGTCGACCACGCTGGCGGGGCGCCGGTATCTGGGTTTACTTTCGAAAAGCCACATTGACAGTGACAACTCTCATGAGATGGCCTGACGAAACGGATGTGGAGTGAGAGGGAGTGGCTGAAGTACGCACAAGACACTGCGATGTGGAAACAAGGGCGGCTCCAGAGGGGGAGATCATGGGGGACATGATCCCCCCTGGGCGGCAGGTTAGGTCATGGGTGGCCACTGCAATTGTATCTAATTATCTACGGAGATAGGTTGTCTGCGACCTAGTGAGCCCCCTGACATAAAATCTGAATCTGCTCCTGTGTGAAAAGAGGAAGGGGATCCCTGTGCCCAGCAGTGGGTCTTATACGATGGTACAAAACACAGTTGTTGTAATCATTTGCAACTTGGCTGAGACTACTGGAGATTTTGCTGTCGCGAGCGCATTGACCGCCTGTGTGGCTAGCTACCCGTACTGACCCCGGGCACTTCATAAAAACCACAAAACACCTTGTTTTACACAGACACTACACATTTACGTTATGTTACGCATCTGTGTGTGCGACGACTGACGTCATACGATTGAAGACTAAGGGTGGTATTAATAAACTAATTTCATCTGAGACTGCCCTCAAGATCACGCTCAAGTCTCTGTTTTTATATGAGAACTGTCATATTGACATGATCTTGAGGGCAGTCTCGAAGCTGAGATTAGTTTATTAATACCACCTTAAGACTGAGGGGAGTGAGTCGCTGGTAGGGAGCAGAGAGTTGCCGTTCTATACGTAGTATTATTCCTTATTCTATGCTTGTGCCCGGGAGAGCGACGTATAAAGTATTTAGATATAGCATGAAGGAGTTAGGTTGATCAGTTCAATACAACCTTCACACAGACCAACGGACATAAGGCAGATGAATCAAATTTAATTTAACATATCTCATATACAACCAGTATTGTAAGTTATGTAAATAAATTAAACGATCAAAACTTTTCTGTTAGACTGGCAGTGAAAAAAGTCAATCTAGTTTGAGCGTATAATGGCCCAGATTCCTGCAAACACCTGCTAATTTTATTTTAAGTTATACCTGTCATTTTCTTATCCGCCAAAAAAGAACGGGACGGATGATTGACAACTGTTAATTCTGTCGAGTTATTGGCCAATATAAAATTTTGGGAGGGTTTCTGCATAAAATTGACGTGTTGTTCCATAAATTTTATGTCTGTCGATTGCCTGTCTCTTTCCTTTATGGCGAATAAGGAAATGACAGGTATAACTCGAAACTTAGATGGTGTGTAGTGGAGTCAACACTATATACCTCTATCTCAAAAGATAATTGACTATAGTGGTGTAGTGGTCACTAGTAAATCGTTGGTCACTAGCTAATTATCTATACATACGTAGGGTATTAGTGACACCCGAATACTGAGGTCTTTGATTCATCTCATGATTCTGAGTCAATATCAAGTGGAATTTTCCGTCGCAAAAGTAATCTCATAAAGCATTTTCGATTAAATTTAAACTTTCGATTTTTTTTTAATTTTTAAAATTTCTCTTTACGAAGTTACCTAATTCACTGCACGTATATTTCATATTCACGAAACAAGGCATATTCGACTAAAAATAAATTTTAATATTTCTCTATCTAATTTTATAATTTCTCTATACAAAGTTACATCACTGCACAATGCACATACTTATATTGTTATTTTCCAAGTTTCGCGTGATCCCGTCGACCTTCGAGATTACGAACGAAATTATAATTATGTGGTGATATTATACAGAGCCTTGCCAGTACATGTTCGTTTCACAATCGGCTATTTTTGAACGAATCACTCGTGATAACTAGGTGAATGTAAATTGGCCTTTACGCTGGCCAACGCTTTTTGGAAGGTATTTTTAAATTTACTTTTCTTTTTTTATTTTTAAATTTCCTTATTCTGGTGGATTACCAACCCCATCAACCCTGGCGTCAGGGTTACTATTGAGCCGCCAAAGGCCCCTGACATGTCTCATGTAACGACTACTTACTTACATCAGTAAGTATTAACCGGGACCAACAGCTTAACGTGCCATCCGAAGCACGGATCATCTTACTTTCGGACAATCAGGTGATCAGCATGTAATGTCCTAACGTCCATAATGTCCCCACCGGGATTCGAACCAGGGACCTCCGGATCGTGAGCCCAAAGCTCAAACCAATGGACCACGGAGGCCGTTAAAAAATTTACTCAAAAAATAAAAATTTTAGAAAAATAAGCAAAGGATTCGTCATCATAAATTTAAGAGCCACGCTTTTGTCGGTGTAGCATTCTCCATGCTACTTTTTAGGGAAAAATAGAGCAGTGGCTTCCCTCTTGCCTTCCGCCCCGCAGTACTCTGTCTGACGCGAGTGGGATGGCGCCCAGAGTAGTCTATTTAAAAGCCGTACTAGGACTCCTGTCCTCCGCCTCTGAATAGTACTGACAGTTACTGTTGCCCTCTGTCAGGTTCCAGGTTACTTAAGCAGAGGATTAACAAACAGTTAATTTCATAATGAATTAATAATCCGGGCGACTGAAATAGACATCACGCTTATGCAACCCGTTTGACGTGTGCTGTCCACATATTTCTGTCGGGTTATTAGCCAATGTCATGTTTTGGTAGGGTTTGTTAAAATTTCTGCATAAAATTGACGGGTGTTCCATAAATTGTATGCCTGTCGATTATCCGTCCCTTTCCTTTTCGGTGGTTTTTACTAAAAGGCGACGAAAAACAGTTCCATAAATAAATAGAAAAAAAAAACTGATGACGTATAAATTACATTTAGATAACAAACAATGTTAAAGGAAGTTTGTGGCTCTAAATGGACAAGGCAGAAGGTCAATATAACAAGAACTTGGATCAATAATAAGTATTTTATGCAAATTTGTGACGTCAATGTGTCTAAGCCAGTGGTTCTACACTGGTGGTCCCGACTTCCACACAGCAAAAAGAGTTTGACTGCTATGTATGTAAACGGCCTCTGTGGTGCAGTGGTTGAGGGTTCACGATCCGAAAGCCCCGGATTCGAATCCCGGTGGGGATACATCACAAAAATCACTTTGTGATCCCTAGTTTCGTTACGACATTACAGGTTGATCACCTGATTGTCCGACAGTGAGATGATCCGTGCTTTGATTGTTGGTCCCGGTTGCTACTTACTGATGTAAGTGACGTTACATGAGCCATTTCAGGGGCCTTTGGCGGCTCAATAGTAACCCTGGCACCAGGGTTGATGAGGTTGGGAGTCCACCTCATAGTCCACACGATAAGAAAATGTATGTATTTATGTGTGTACGTACGTCTGTTCCCTCCTAACTTCTAAACCACTAAACAGAATTTGACAAATGAGGTATGATTAGAAGCGTCTTGATTGCCTGGTGGTTTTATGAGACGTCGCGTAAAATTCAACGTGGCGCCCTCTAGAGGATATAAATTGAGGACGAACATTTTTTTTCCAAGAGTATTGTGATGGTTATCAAAATGAAAGGGTTTAATTATGGTTCCGATCCACAAAATGAAAGTAAGTTGCTTGTAAGTTGTCCATAATATAAATAAATAAATAAATAATTGGTGGTAGAGCGGATGAAGGACAATATGATTACGAAAGCAGTATATAAAGCGAAGGTTGGTGGTACGACTGGCAGAGGAAGGCCTAGAAGGATGTACATTGCACAAATTGGAGATGTCCTAAGAAAACATTCAGTAGGTACGATCTACTCTGAACCGGCGTGCGCGTATGATGTGATTCATGAATGTGGCGGAAGCAAGAGAAGTGTGTCAGGATCGAAGCAAATGGAATTCCAGTCTCTGCTTACCCCGGCCTGGAAAATAGGCGTGAGTTTAGGTATGTATATGTATGTATGCTGGTCTACGCGATGTCTACAGTGAATTTAAATGGTCTCTGAACAATTAAAGGTTGAGAATCACAAAGTTGTATACTGCCTGGTGTGAACTCTTTGACATTGAACTGAGAAAAAATGGAGAATTTATTTTTAAATTTGACATGTGTCATGTGAGATGTCGTATAGATGATAGGTTAACGTTCCGTTATTTACGTTCGAGAAGTTTCTTATAAGAAACCTGAGAAATCGATCGATTTGCCGCAAATGGGAAGCGCTGGGGATTCTCGCCCGGTAAAAAAATTAAGACAACAGGCCTGAGGGTGTCCAATTGGGCGCGAACCACGACTCAGGGCTTCGTCTGAGGGGATTATGGCTAGTTAAAGTCATAAGGATAATAAGTGCATATATATTTATGTATGTGAGTGTGTTGAGCGCGGTGGCGCAACGGTAATCGTGCTCGGTCTCCGATTGTTGAAGTTAAGCAACTTTCGCAAAGGCCGGTCATAGGATGGGTGACCACAAAATAAAAAATTTTCATCTCCAGCTCCTCCGTGCTAAGAAGGCACGTTAAGCCGTTAGTCCCGGCTACATTAGCAGTCGTTAATAACCATCAATCCGCACTGCGCCCGCGTGATGGTTTAGGGCCCGATCTCCCTATCCATTCATAGGGAAGGCCCGTGCCCCAGCAGTGGGGACGTTAATGGGCTGATGATGATGATGTGAGAATGTATGTATGTGTGTGAGTTAGGATGTGTTTATGTGTGTGAGGGTGTAAATGGAAGATGAATGCATGTTCTGCCGACCCCCTAGTGTGGTTTGAGGGTAGGAGAATCAACTCCGAATCATGATCAGAATCATCCTCGTCAGAATTCGTCACGATGTCACTAACACCCTGTAAGCATTTAGAAGTTCATTTCTGTTTAAGTTATACATATTTATTTTTATATAATTATATACACCTAGATATATACGTTTTGTTGTTGTAATTGTGAATGCAGTGTGTACCTATAATTGGGGCACATATACAAAAACTATGTTTAAGACTTGCATTTTATAATTTTACAATATGTTTACTGTTGGTATACCTATTTAAATAAATAAATAAAAAGTATAGAAGTCACACCCGTTTATTTAAATTAAGGTTAATTGTTTTTTGTGTATTTGAAATATCTATTGTTATTTTTTTTTTTAAGACATTTATTAAAGATTATTAATAAATGTTAAAAAAAATGAAAAATTAATAATTAACAAATTAATTATTAATTAATTATTTTTTGTGTACTTAAATTATTGTTTATTTTTTTGTAAATAAATTTATACAAATATATAAAAACATTGGTTGGTGAAGCAGTTTAGAGAACATTTTTAGTCCAGAAAAAATAACTTCTGTAATATTTGACTGATGTTATGTGCAAAATATGTATTTTAAAGAAAAAAAATATTTAATATTAATATTCACACGCTGTATGGTTGAGTGATGGACTTTTATTGATATAATGTATATTTAAGATCTTTTGTACCACTCTAGAGCGAATAAATTTCATTTCATTTCATTTTATAGATCATGTCGACTCTGACTCATGCTTGGCTTGTTTTTGCTAGTTTTCATAGAACTAAAAACAAGACTTGTTCCTTTACTGGTTTGGTTAGGTTAGTAACTAAGAGGTAGGACTGGAATAGCAAACACGTATTTTAAATGCGTTACACACGCTTGGCTTCGAAGAAATTCTAGTAATTTTTTGACGTGACTTACACCTCTGCCTTAGCTGTATTTCGGTAGTTTATGTTGACATTTACGTCGATTTGCGGACTTTACTCACTGGAGTCGACCGTATCTACATAAATAAACTGCCTTATACGTCCCGCTGCTGGGCACAGGCCTCCCCTCAATCAACCGGAGGGGGTATGGAGCATACTCCACCACGCTGCTCCACTGCGGGTTGGCGGAGGTGTTTTTACGGCTAACAGCCGGGACCAACGGCTTAACGTGCCCTCCGAAGCACGGAATCATCTTACTTTTTCGGACAATCAGGTGATTCAAACCTGAAAAGTCCTTACCAAACAAAGGACAGTCTCACAAAGTGATTTCGACAATGTCCCCATCGGGAATCGAACCCGGACCTCCAGATCGTGAGCCTAACGCTCTAACCACTAGACCACGGAGGCTGTATCATACTGCCCACATAATAATACGAAAATAAATATAATGACGTCACACCTCCAGTCCACGTCACTCTCGAATAAGGAAAATACTACGTATAGAACGGCAACTTTCCGCTCCCCACCAGCGGCTGAGCTAGGTTTACTTCACCCCCTCGGTCTTTCTTTAATCATCAATCGTCTGGCGTCAGACGTCACACACAGAGATACGCGTGTACGATAACGTCAATGTGTAGTGTATGTGTAAAACGAGGCGTTTTGTGTAAAGTATCCGGGGTGTGACGACGTATAGGAATACTGATTTAGGGCTGAGTTCCAGATCTTCCATTTAAGGCCTTCCTTTTAAAACATATTGACTCAGATCATTTAAGGCCTTTCTCATTATGCAATACAAAATGTTCCTATGTAGAGCATTTTATAATCTAAATATATAAAAGGAGAAACTGACTGACTGACATATCAACGCACAGCCTAAACGGCTAAACGTAGGCACTTGAAATTTGGAAGGGACGTAGCTTAGGTACCGTAGAGGTGCACTAAGAAAGGAATTCCCGGAATTCCCACGGGAACGGGAATTAGCGGGAAAATCCTTTTGTATGAAAAATCTAAACCGCTTAAGTTAGACGCTTGAAATTTGGCATGCAGGTACCTTAGTTAACTGAAAGCTTAGTTGCAACAGGATATTTCAAAAATTCCCACGGAAACGGGAGTTAGCGGGAAGAAACATTTGTATGAAAAAATCTAAACTGCATAAGTTAGATGCTTGAAAATTGATATGCACTTCCACACACACAAAGCTCTCTTTTATAACACGCCACGCGGACGAAGTCGCGGGGAAAAGCTAGTATCATAATAAACTTATTATACAACCCGATATCTCTCGCGAACGACTGTCACGGTAGTCTAACAGAAAGCTCGGTGAGGTGTGGGTACTTAGTTCATCTAGCGATGGATGTGCTGACTACCCCAATTGGTACATAGCCGTGGGCTTATGTTATCGCGAATGACGTAAACTATTTAATCTGGGTGCCCCAGTTGTGTGCTCTCGATCCATATCTTACACAATTGTGGTCAAAATTAAATTTTAACTGTGGCAATATATTGAAACTGCGACATGGTATATATAAATAACAGGTTTTAAACGACCATATTAAACGGAGTTACAGGTAAGTCGGAAAGGTTTGAGGACAAGGCCGCTCTTAAGGTAGCAACCACAATGGTGCTAATTCCTGCAGACGCCATTTAATTTTATTTTAAGTTATATCTGTCATTTTCTTATTCGCTGAAAAAGAAAGGGACGGGTAATCGACAAGCATAAAATTTTAAAAAAGGTATGGAGCATACTCCACCACGCTGCTCCACTGCGGGTTGGTGGAGGTATTTTTACGGCTAATAGCCGGGGCCAACGGCTTAACGTGCCTTCCGAAGCACGGATCATATTACTTTTTGGACAATCAGGTGATCAGCCTGTAATGTCCTAACCAAACTAGGGATCACAAAGGGATTTTTGTGATATGTCCTCACCGGAATTCGAACCCGGGACCTACGGATCGTGAACCCGACTCAACCACTGGACCACGGACGCCGTTCCTTCACCATTGACCACGCGGTTCATTTACCATTCACGATATGAGATAACAAAACAGATTATTCTCTGATAGTCATAATAATGTTGATTTTGGGAATCACAACCTTGGAAAAGGTTTTGTCTTGTCGACAATTCTTTCACTAACACAATGGTCCATTATACTTATGTCAATCACTAATCACTAATATTATGACTTTATGTTTGGAATGTGAACTCTGGGTCTTATTTTGGCCTTCTTATTGATCTAATAATCGCTTCTGGACTATAAAACAAGGAATAATACTACGTTTAGAATGGTAGGTTCGAACCCAGCACAGGCCTATACCAATGATTGTCGAATTTCGAACCCACATTACCGAGAAATGAATTTTCGGAGGCATGTCACCCAACCTATAGTTTTCAATATGGTTCTCTTTTCTTCAACTCTTTCCAGCACTCCATATTGAAGACTATAGAGAACCGGAGAGGAAATATGATTGGCCACCTGATACGACACGATTCATTTATAACAAACATTATAGAAGGAAAAATTGAAGGGAAGAGAGGAAGGGGTAGACCTAGGATAACATTTATGAAACAAATAAAAGAGAAGGTGCAAGTCGTGTCGTATCGGGAGGTGAAGGTTTTGGCGGGAAGAAGAGAGGAATGGCGGTTACTCCACCGACAAGAGCGCAGCTCTTAAATAGAGAGAGAGAGTCACCTAACCTGTATTGGGCTGGTTTTCCCTTCGACGGTTGGAAGGTCAGACAGGCAGTCGCTTCTGTAAAAAACCGGAACTCAAATCATTAGGTTAGGCAAACGCTCTCCATTTGTCCGGCCAAGTAGTTAACACAAAAAAAACTGGACTCAAATGCACATAAACGAACCTAAACGAACGTAGCGTCACGACTGGTTAGATATGTAATAGCCCCTGTGGTCCAGCGGTTCAGCTCTGGGCTTACGATCCGGAGGTTCCGGGTTCGAATCCCAGTGGGGACATATCACAAAAATCATATTGTGATCCCTAGCTTGGTTAGGACATTACAGGCTGATCACCTGATTGTCCGATAGTAAGGTGATCGGTGGTTCGGAAGGCACGTTAAGCCGTTGGTCCATGATGGAAGAAAGTCCACATCTTCACGTATAATAAAACAACTCTCTGTCGGTTTTTACCGACGACCCGATTACTCTAGCCATAGAGGCAGTCAATCAGCTCGCGACACCAAACACTTCAGGACCCCGATACCGACCCCGCCGGCGTGGTCGACGATTTCCCTCATTCAGCGCTTATCGCTATCGACCCGCTAGGGTCGATTATTTCTTTCAAATATTTTTCCTCTCAGACGACGCCCTGAGCCGAGGTTCGCGCCCAACTGGGCACCCTCAGGCCTGTTGTCTTAAACGTTGTACCGGGTGAGAGCCTTCAGCGCTCCCCATTTGTCCGGCCAAGTAGTTAATGCCATCTGCGGCAAATCTACAATAAGTCACGTCAAAAAAAAAAATCGGTTTTTACGACATGCCCGAGAAGATAAATCCAGCATATATACAGACATAATAATACCATATGGGGTGTACCATGGGGGTATGCTCCATATCCCTCTAGTTCATTGAGGAGAGACCTGCAGCACGATGGGTGGTGGGGATGGTATCCCGACGTGCTGGCAGAGTAGGGAAATGATTGAGTCAGTGTAAAATGAAAGAAAATGCTGAATGGAATGAGAATTTCGTAGTTTAAAATGATTGACGGTCAGAACGAAAGGCCAGTATGTGCAGAGTTGAGTGCTACAGACCTGTGCCGTATATAAGCTGTATATAAGCTGTTTATGTTATGTATGTGTTTATGAACATAATAACGTGTATATGATCATTAAGTATGTGTGTTTATAGATGTGTGTATGTGTGTATGCGTGGAGGGAGTCGCAGCAACTTTCACAAAATATTACGCAAGTGTTAAAGATGCTATGTTTACAATAGGCGTGGTTGACAGTTGCTAGGCTGCACAGAATCGTAGGATCATAACATAACGGAACAATTTTCAAACAACAACAACAATTTTCTTAAAAAAATAAAATAATAATTCTTGATTTTATTCCTAATTTTGATTTTCATTTCTTCTATCTAATTTAATATTAATTTTGATTATGATTTTAATTTTAATTTTATTTTTGATTGTGATGTTAATTTTAATCTTGGTTTTTAAATTTAATTTCTATTTTATAACATTTATGTATTTGTACTTTTTATTTTTTAACAATTTTTGTATTTAATGTTTATTTATTAAGTATTTATTTTTTCTATGGGCGTTATTACGGTCTGTTATTTTTTATCTCTTCCATGGACGTTATTATGGTCTGAAAATAAATTATTTGAATTTGAATAACATAAGCTCACGACTACATCCCAATCGGGGTAGACAGAGGTACCTCCATCGCCAGATGAATTAAGTACCTGTGGGCATCTAGTTGTTGGCGATGCTTCTCTCCTTGTGTTGGTAAAGAATATTACAGGTGGATGATGTTGTTCACGGCACTCTTATTATGTATATTAACTATATTGGATTTTAACACACACACACACACAGCCTAGAATGTCAGCCATTTTGAATTGGTGACGTCATAGCGGCTCCGACTACGTAGGACATTGGTGACTTACTAATCTATTTGAAGTTATTGTTTTCTTTTTGTTTTTTCAAAGTTCTTTATTAGTAATAATAATTTAGTCTTGAAGGAGAAGGAAAAGTATTGCCATACATAAAATATTATTTTTTGGGGATGCCAACTGTGCTTCACTGAGCTCTCTATTAGAACAACGTGATAGGTGGGGAGCCGTATCGCCGTCCATAATGGTCGAGCCAACTGTGTTAGTGAAAACTGCACTTAAGATAAATTAATAACTCATTGGTGCAGGATTGAGAGGAGACCTGTGCCCAGCAGTGGGACGTATTTAGGCTATTAAAAAAAATGGTGCAAAACCGGTACCGGGGCTCGAACCGGCGCTCCGCTGAGAAGTAAGCTGGTATACCACAAGACCACAGTGACTAACTAAAAAAAAAAAAAATGAAGTGCTTCGGAAGGCACAAAGCAGTTCGTCCCGGTAACTATTTACTGATGTAAGTAAAAAGTCAGTACATGAGCCATGCCTTTGGCCGCTCAATAGTAACCCTGACACCAGGGTTGATGAGGTTGGTACTCCACCTCACAACCCACACGATAGAAGAAGAAGACAGTGATTAACTTAATTGAATAAAGTCATTGTTTCAAAGGTTATTCCACTGTCACAAAGCGAATGAGTCATAGACTTAAACTTAGTCACTGTTATCTACCGGTATTTGTACAGACATTTACTCACGCTCGTATACCTTATAAGGGTGAGCAGAGACAGTCACGAGACAAAGAGTCAGTCAGTAGTAACGGCCTCAGAGGTCCAGTGGTTGAGTGTTGGGTTCACGATCCGGATTTCCCGGGTTCGAATCCAGACAAATCTTCAGGTTATGTAAGCGGACTCTGTAAAATAAATAATAAATAAAAATATTCTTTATTTCACAAATTTTAGTTACATCGTAGCCGAGACCTCCCATTAAGTAATCCTAGGATACTTGTGGCGGGAATGTCTCGCAATTCCCAAGGGGTAGGTACAGTTTGTGAGTTAAGATAAGTAATAAACGAATATGACTTCTATAAAGAAAACACATAATTAAGTAGGTGTAATCTAAAGATTTTCAGAGTAAAACAAAACTAAATATCAAATTTATCAAATTTTTGCCCTGTAAGAAATGGGATAACGCTAGGGGGATCACATTTTGAGTATTTTTAATTGAAAATGTATTAATTACCACCTTTACGTACGTTAAAAGAAACTAGGTACAAGGTATGAGAATATTAACAAAATTTTTCTTCAAACCACACAGCCGCGCAGCGCTTTTCACAGATGAAAAGCCGGTCAAATATTCAGATGATGACGATGAAAGATATTGAAAAACAAATCGTTTATTTTTTATTTTTCATCTATTCTTGGGTTAAACTACAATACCTCAATACCAAGAGCAAAGTGGAGAGGTATTTGACTGATCTCCGACCCGTGATTTTTCAAGCTTATTATGAATAAGCCAAGCGTTAAAACATTTAATAATACAATTTAAACAGTTGTAAATTAGTAACTTCGTAGCCTTGTTGGAAGGACGCTCTGCTCGCGTTGGTTGGACCTAATTTTATCACCCTTGTCTAAAGGATATCCTGATTAGAATTTTCTTAAAAGCTTCTGTTATCTTAATCCGAGTGCTTTAAATAGGCTAGTTTCCAACAAGTCAAATCAGTTACTTTTTACTAAACGTCTTTTTTTATTGTAGATTTGCCGCATTAACTACTTGGCCGGAGAAATGGGCAGCGCTGAAGGCTCTCACCCGGTACGTTTAAGACAACATGCCTGAGGGTGGTGCCCAGTTGGGCGCGAACCTCGGCTCAGGGCGTCGTCTGAGAGGAAAAATATTTGAAAGAATTAATCGACCCTAGTGGGTCGATAGCGATAAGCGCTGATTGAGGGAAATCGTCGACCACGCCGGCGGGGTATCGGGGTCCTGAAGTGTTTGGTGTCGCGAGCTGATTGGCCGCCTCTATGGCTAGAGTAATCGGGTCGTCGGGATCGTAGGTATATTTTACTAAACGTCAAAACACGAAATTTTTATAGAATTTGTATGAAAAAGCACACTATGACGTCATAGAAAAACCTGATAAAATGTCAGACTTGTTATTGCATTTTTCTTGATTACAATTCACAAATAAGTCAAATAGAAAAAAGACAATGTTTTTTTCGTTAGTTTTAGATCTGTCTTTATTTAGTACTTAGCATCATGAAAAGAGTACACGACCTAATTCGTAAATTTTCGCCATTTTGTCTCATGATACTGTTCACCTGCCTACCCTTCTGGGACACAGGCGTGATACTATGTTATAGTATATCAAAATTGATATCCAGCATCAGTTATCTAAATCATAACAGCTGTGAAATTCATCGACCAACGTTGTATAAACAGTGAAAGCGTTTACATTTGAATTATTTCCGGCCTGACCTTCGTAAACCGCAGAACACTTTTAATATCATTTGGGTAAGTGTATTCACAGCCTCCGTGGTCTAGTGGTTAGAGCGTTAGGCTCACGACCTGGAGGTCCCGGGTTTGAAACCCGGTGGGGACATAGCACAAAAATCACTTTGTTATCCCTAGTTTGGTTAGGACGTTACAGGCTGATTACCTGATTGTCCGAAAGTAAGACGATCCGTGTTTAGGAAGGCACGTTAAGCCGTTGGTCCCGGTTACTACTTACTGATGTAAGTACGTAGTCGTTACATGAGTCTTTGGCGGCTCAATAGTAACCCTGACACCAGGGTTGATGAGGTTGGTAATCCACCTCACAACCCACACGATAGAAGAAAAATAATATATAAATAAACTCATACAGTGGTATTCAGTGGTTTAGAGCCGGAATTCGAACCCACTACGATGTAAGTCCGGCGTTCTCTGAACAGGGCTATCACCGATTTTCGGATTTTTTGTCTCTGTCTAGTTTAAAAGCAATTTCATTAAATTCTGTCCACTCCCAAACGAATATAGCCAGAAGATAAGTATAATGACTCTCCGCTAAGGCCGTACGTTGTCATTGGACGATCACGTCGCCGTTGCTAGGCAACGCGTGTTCGGAATTCAAATGAGCCAATCAGGGCTCGATTACCGTTTGAGCCGTTGTGTTGTGCAATGGAAGGTACCCAATAGTTTTTATGTTTTATGGCACAAGTTATTTGCAATACTCTATCCTTTTTACGGTTTCGTTACAACAGCACAATTGTAGATAAAATTGCGTAATATTGATAAAATTGAGAAGGTCAGACAGGCAGTCGCTTCTATAAAAAAAACGGACCTGTCAAATCTTCAGGTTAGGTAATCCGACCACGTGGCAAACGCTAGGGAGATGATGATTGTAGATAAAAAAACACATTGCTACATAAATTCACGCCCATAATAATATTCATACGTATATAAACTCACGCCTATTTCCCACCGCGATAAGCAGAGACTATGGAATTCCATTTGCTTCGATCCTGACATACTTGTCTTGCTTCCTCCACATTCATCAATCGTTTCATACACGCACGCCGGTTTAGAGTAGATCGTACTAAACCTTTTCTAAGAACATCTCCATTCTGGTTAATGTGCGTCCTTCTAGGTCTTCCTCTGCCAGCCATACCATCAACCTTCGCTTTATATACTGCTTTTTAATCCTATTATCCTTCATCCGCTCTATTTGTTAAAATAGTAATAAAATATTGGCCCCGATTCCTGCAGACACCTCCTATTTTACTTTTAAGTTATACCTGTCATTTTCTTATCCATTAAAAAAGAAAGGGACGGATGTTTGACAGCTCTTAATTTTAGGAAGAATGAGTAAACGAATTAATAGCCCGGGCGAATCAAAAAGGTATCTCGCTGGTATGCAAACCGTTTGACTTGTGCTGTCGACTTAATTATTTTAGATTTGTGCTTAAAATTGACGTGTGTTCCATAAATTTTATGCTTGTCGATTACACGTGCCTTTCCTTTTCGGCGGATAAGAAAATGACAGGTACTTATAACTTAAAATAAAATTAGATGGTCTACAGGAATTAGCACCATTATAATATTAAATCATAATACTTAGTAGTGAGCGTAGTGTGTTAGGTGTCAAACGAATTGATCGAGTCCGAAACACAACACTGCGTTCAAAAACGGGAATCGCTGATGTGAGACGAAAAGCCGCCAGACTCAAATGGGATTGGGCCGGACATGTTTGTCGGAGGAGCTCGGTGGCGCAGCGGTAAACGCGCTCGGTCTGCGATTGTTGAAGTTAAGCAACTTTCGCAAAGGCCGGTCATAGGATGGGTGACCACAAAAAAAGTTTTCATCTCGAGCTCCTCCGTGCTTCGGAAGGCACGTTAAGCCGTTGGTCCCGGCTGCATTAGCAGTCGTTAATGACCATCAATCCGCACTGGGCCCGCGTGATGCTAGGGAAGGCCCGTGCCGCAGCAGTGGGGACTTTAATGGACTGGTGATGGATGTTTGTCGCATGCACCCTGAGCGATGGGCACGGATCGTAGTAAACGCCTACCCCAATGGGAAGTAGGCGTGATCTTATATATGTAGAGGTATGTCAGAAAACCTTGTGTATATCCATAATAGATTCATAATCCTTGATTGAAAGTTACAAAACTGGGAAGCTCGGATCCTTTGCAGCCGGAAAGCGTGCCAGAGTGACGTAGGTGGTGCAATTATAATATAATTATCGTTGTAGGGTTTGCCAACTCGCACCTTGCCACAGATCCGTTGATCCAAGGCTCAGGTGTTGGGGTTACGAAATACGCGCCTCTTCGCGGTTTCCTACTTTCGTATCGTGTTAAATGGCTACTCGACAGTTGAAACACTAAAATATGAAATATGTCGGATATGGTAGTTGATCACTTTCTGATCCCTAGTTTGCTTAGGACATTATAGACTGATCACCTGATTGTCCTTGTGTGTTCCTTATTCTATGCTTTTCGTTTTCCCATTCTCATTCGACGTGAGACCGGACTTAATTCGAACGCGCATCGCTCAGCGCATAACATCTCGATAACGGAAGTAGGCTGAGAAATGTCAGGTGTAACTTGGTAGATATCTTTCAAGGTTCCGTATGGTCAACAATAATTGTCCGCCCCGCAGCAAGCAATCCTTATCAAAACCAGGGATAACGACGAGTGACGGTTTTTTTTTTGACGTGACTTATTGTTGATTTGCCGCGGATGGCATTAACTACTTGGCCGGACAAATGGGGAGCGCTGAGGGCTCTCACTCGGTACAAAATTTAAGACAATGGGCTTGATGGTGCCCAACTGGGCGCGAACCCTTGCTCAGGGCGTCGTCTGAGAGGAAGAATATTTGAAAGAATTAATCAACCCTAGTGGGTCGATAGCGACAAGCGCTGAATGAGGGAAATCATCAACCACGCCGGCGGGGTCGGTATCATGGTTCTGAAGAGTTTGGTGTCGCGATCTGATTGGCCGCTTCTATGGCTAAAGTAATCGGGTCGTCGGGATCGTATATTACGTCCTCCGGACGCCGATGCTTTTCAGTACCGTCTCTAAGCGGGATGTATTCGGAAGACGCAACTACCAGGGGATTTGGGTGGTGCGGAGCAGAATCGTAAAAACGTTTTGAAGCTAATTTGAGCCATTGGACAATGGTTGGCAGACCTAGGTCACCATGGTCGGCAATAGAATGCCAAATAGTTGTAAACGACACTTGAAGTATTATCATCTCAGCCAGCCAGCCTATATTTAATAAGCAATCAGTCCTGAACCGATCACCTGTTAGAACTAGTTCTAAGATTGCCTGCGTTACCGGTTTGCCTCGCCCCCGTTTCCTACCTCTACTAGTTAGGTAATCTACACTGATTCTAGGGTTATAGGTTACTTATATACTATTATGTGTGGACCGTGTGAAATATATGAATAGCAGAAGTCCAAAAATCTTTCTAGGCTACGTCCCCCCAAAAGGCAATGGTTCCCAGTAGTCCCCTCTAGCCCTGTTTTTTTCTTTTCTGGGAAGTAATCGTAGCAACGGCCTCTGTGGTCCAGTGGTTGAGCGTTGGACTCAAGATCCGGGGGCCCCGGGTTCGAATCCCGGTAGGGACATATCACGAAAATCACTTTGTGATCCCTAGTTTGGTTAAGACATTACAGGCTGATCACCTGATTGTCCGTAAGTGAGATGATCCGTGCTTCGGAAGGCATGTTAAGCCGTTGGTCCCGGTTACTCTACTACTGATGTAAGTAAGTAGTCGTTACATGAGCCATGTCAGGGGCCTTTGGCGGCTCAATAGTAACCCTGACACCAGGGTTGATGAGGCTGGTATTCCACCTCACAACCCACACGATAAGAAGAAGATCGTAGCAATTGTTGTTTGTAACGATATAGATGTCGTTGTAGAGATTTAACGTGATAATTACTTATTTTCTCATTACACGGGTACATACTAGGTTAGTTTCCAAAAGGTTGTAATAGGGGGCGACCCTATTGCCATTAACCGGGCACAAATCCCGGAAACCACGTGATATTAATCAAGTATCTATGATCCAAACATGAATCGAAGATCATAAAACGTACGGAATTACGAAAAAAGGTTTCTACTTTCACCGACGGATCTCTAACACAAGTAGAGCAGCCGTTTGAATTTGGAACGCGTTCACTTGAGCGCGACGGTGCGCGGGCGCAACGCATCTCGAGTGGTACGTGCTGACCAGTATAATAGTGTACCTACAATGGTGTATTTATTATTAGCTGCTTCTATAATACACTGGAAGCGAATCAAAAAACATAGAATAAGAAACATAGAACGCGTTTAGCCGCTTATCTTCCCTGGCGTGTCGTAAATAAAAAAAAAATACAATACAAAAATGCCACTTGCCGGCTCAATAGTAACCAGAGTTTGATAAGGTCGGCCATTCATCTCACAACCCACACTATAGAACAAGAATACATAACATAAACATCCTACATTTGTCCCACTGCTGGGCACAGGCGTTTCCTAAACCGCAGCATCAACAACATGCATGCTGTTGTTGATGCTGCTATAATGTATTATAACTAACAATAAAAAAATAAGTAAATATTACTGTCTAACTTGACGTTAACCTTAAGGTTAACCATTGTGGTTGCCAACCATGGTTGATGACTAACCGGAGATAACCAGCTATTGTGTGTTAATACGATGCATCACTGTAAAGAAGTCTTTGGTATTTACATCATACAACAATAACATAAATAGCCTATATACGTCCCACTGCTGGGCAAAGGCTTCCTCTCAATCAACCGGAGAGGGTATGGAGCATACTCCACCACGCTGCTCCACTGCGGGTTGGTGGAGGTGTTTTTACGGCTAATAGCCGGGACCAACGGCTTAACGTGCCCTCCGAAGCACGGAATCAACTTACTTTTGGTATTTACATCATAAAGTAACTAATATTTAGACGCCTAGTATTACATACCTAAGTTTCCTCTGAAATGGCAGTAGAGACTCAGCTTGGCGATACAAACAGGGTGTTAGTGACATCGTAACGAATACTGAGGAGGATGATTCAGACCATAGTATAAGAAAACCAGGTATCCTCAATCCTATGACAAGCCGCCATGGCTAGCCCATTGATGACGTAAGTGTTAGCATTAAACTGGTATCTCCAACATTCCAAGGACGTAAATTTTATTGTTAAGACTTAAGTGAATTACTGACTAATGTATTTAATTACTATTACTTGTCCCATATATAAAAATCATTAAAACCGTAAGTAAATCTTTTACTAAAAGTTCAAAATTTCCTTGCAAAGTAAATATAAAAACATTGGTCGTGGGTAATTTATTTTTTACGAAATGGCAACGCAGGGTGGGATGACGTCAGCTGGGCTAACCTTGAAAATCTTGAAATGTTAGCTGTCACTTTTGAGCCTACCTGGTTTTCTTATACCATGTTTCAGACCATAATTCTGAGTTGATAACAAGAGGAATTTGCCGTGGCAAAAGTATGGAACTGAAAATAATTAAAATGGACACTAACATTCAATAATTTTCCACTTGATATCAACTCAGAAACATGGTCTGAACCATCCCCCTCAGTATTCGTTACGGTGTCACTGACACCCATACAGCTTACCGTGCCTTCCGAAGCAAAGATCACCACGGATAGTTTAGTGTCTGGTGTAAAGTCGTCTTATATTTAGATTAATTAACTCAAGAATGCGGACTGATAAATAAAATCTGTTTACAACAACAACAAAAAAAAAAGAAAAAAATCTTAATGTTGCTTTTTTATTTAGTATGTTTTTTTTTTATTTTATTTTTAGTTATTTATGTTAAAAAAACGATGTTTTTCTGATCGTCATTCTTGGTAACAAATAAAACAATAATTAAAAGACACAGTGGTTTTGTGTATCACCGGCTTGCTTCTCAAACGGGGAGCGCCGGTCCGATCCCCGGTACCGGACTTTTATTTATTTACCAAAACTTAAAACTATCATTACAGGACCATCCTAATCCGATAGTACAGCACTTATATCTACTTATGACAAATAACATAATACATACAAGGTAGTTTTTTCAAATTCGCTCAGACTACAATCAAATAAGTCGATCCTGGTTGCAACCTCATACACTTTTCACTAACATAGTTGGCTCGACCATTATAGACGGCGATACGGTTCACCTATCACGTTGATCTAAAAGAAAGCTCGCTGAGGTTTGGGTTCTTAGTTCATCTTGCGATGGATGAACATTTTAATTTTAATTCTCTTGTTTCTAAGAAGATTTATTTCTGTTCTATATGTCATCATCATCATCAGCCAATTAACGTCCCCATTGCTGGGGCACGGGCCTTCCCTATGGATGGATAGGGAGATCGGGCCTTAAACCACCACGCGGGCCCAGTGCGGATTGATGGTTATTAACGACTGCTAATGCAGCCAGGACCAACGGCTTAACGTGCCTTCCGAAGCACAGAGGAGCTCGAGATGAAAACTTTTTTTTGTGGTCACCCATCCAATGACCGGCCTGACCGGTCAACAATCGCAGACCGAGCGCGTTTACCGCTGCGCCACCGAGCTCCTCAATCTTCTATATGTATACGTTATATATATTCAACTCTGAAATTGTGAATGTCGTGTGTATCTATAATTGGTGCACATATATACCTATTTGAATAAAAAATAAAGTAAGGCCCAGAGGGGGTGAGGTCGGCGCTCTATACGAATAGGTGCGGGGAGGGGGAAGTTACCGTTCCGTAGGCAGAATTATTCTATGTCAAGTGCCAAATAAAAATAGAAATCCCCTTCCACTCTATGGCCAGGTCAAGGCAACCACCAAGTTAAGCCCATCTTCTTGCGTAAGACATTGACCAACTTATGGCCAACAGAAATAGCAGCTCACATAATTGTGAATTATGTGGTTTGACCACTGGTGATGAAAAAATTCGTAGTATCTTCACGCTTTCACCCTTTTGGGGTTGGCAGAGGCAATTAAATGCTTTTTTTTCATTTATTTTTTCACGAAATAGGTTCAGTGCCTAATTCTCATCAAAAAAATTAAATCACCTTGCAAGGTTTAGTGTCATAAAGATTCTAAAAAAATAGTATATGTAATGTTATATTAATATTTTTAGTGAGATATAGGTACAGTATAAAAAATAATTAAGTAATACAATTATTAAAAATTAAGTTTGAGTTACTAACTTACATCAGTAAGTAGGTAGTGGTCAGGGCCGCCATAGGCATCTGACATTGCTCATGTAACGACTACTTACTTACATCAGTAAGTAGTAACCGGGACCAACGGCTTAACGTGCCTTCCGAAGCACGGATCATCTTACTTTTTAGACAATCAGGTGATCAGCCTGTAATGTCCTAACCAAACTAGGGATCACAAAGTGATTTTGGTGATGTGTCCCCACCGGGATTCGGCCCGGGACCTCCGGATCGTGAGCCCAACGGTCGTTATGCTGTAGATTAGGTATTAAAAATGAAAAGAATATATAAGTATATTATAATATATTTTGTCTCCGTTAAGTACAAAAGAGGCTACAAATTTGTCTTGTACCAATTTATAGCTCTGCTTAATCCAATATAGGTTACAAGCGTGAATTTGTGTATGCATGGAATATTATAATTACTGCGCACTCGATTTTCGTGCCATATCATTGATCATTCAGAGAACTTATACAACAATGGCCTGTATTATGATATCAGATTCAAAGATACAATCGGAAATCAGAAGTGGTAAGTGTGTAGTACTCGTACACACTAAAATTTGTTTTATATTAATTATGGCAACACCGCATTTTAATCCTGCTTCTGATTTTTATGATTAAGTACATTTTGTGAAAATATCTTACGCCCATCAGTTACGTTGGTGTATCTAATAAAACTGTGATTTTATCCAATAAAGAAACGAAAAATTTAAAATTAATATTGCTAAATTTACATTTTTTTTATTTAATGTCCAGAACGACATGATAATAAACCCCCGTACTATAACTGTAAAGGGGGCAGATGAAACGATTAAGTGCCATCGACCACCGGGGTGGTAAACGGCACCTAATTAGTGCCAACCACCACCTCGGTGGCAAGCCTAAAGGGAGCAGATGGGAATAAAGGTACCTTTCTATCATCATGGTGTTGCATTTTCCACTTTTTGTTAATTTAAATAATACTGTTCAAAATTCAAAAACATCATTATTCAGTAGGTAACATAGTTACACTTTGAATCGTCAATTTTCACATAACGAACGTTTCATCCGCCTAAAACTACTGCAGCTTCTCACAACCTGTATAGCCGGGGAAAAGAAGCTGCAAGAAAAACCTCGGCACAGGGCCCTAGACGTTCTTAGAAAGTCCCACAAAGTCAAGTAATTACAATAAGGTACTTAATATAAAATTGTTAAACAGTCGGAAATGCGGTAACTTACCACTATTGACACCGATAGATACAGGAAATAACTTTTACTTTCTTTGTTTTATCTGTTTGCACCTTCGCTTTTACTGGCCAAACCTTTATAAACATTCACAAGGAACATCCCTAATTTGGTCAATATACGTCATTCTCGGTCTTCCTCAGCCAGTCCTACCACCAACCTTCGCTTTATATACTGCTTTCTTAATGCTATCATCCTTCATCCGCTCTACGTGTCCAAACCAACTTAACTTTCCCTTCTCAATCTTAGTCACTATATCGTCTTTTACAACACATCTCTATCTTATCACACTGTTTTTCACTCTATCACTCAATTTAACAACGACCTCATTCCTACGGCATTAATCCTACTTTCACGCCTCTTCTGCCATACCCAACACTATTGTACTTCTCGAATACACGAATTATTTTCCCTATTTTGTCCTTGGTTAACAGCCTCTGTGGTCTAGTAACAGCCTCTGTGGTCTAGTAACAGCCTCTGTGGTCTAGTGGTTACAGCGTTGGGCTCACGATCTGGAGGTGCGGGTTCGATTCCCGATGGGGACATTGTCGAAATCACTTTGTGAGACTGTCCTTTGTTTGGTAAGGATATTGCAGGCTTGAATCACCTGATTGTCCGAAAAAGTAAGATGATTCCGTGCTTCAGAAGGTACGCTAAACCGTTGGTCTCGGGTTACTAGCTCAAACACCTCCACTAGCCCGCAGTGGAGCAGCGTGGTGGAGTATGTTCCATACCCCCTCCGGTTGATTGAGGGGATGCCTGTGCCCAGCTGTATAGGCTGTTTACGTTTTATGTTATGTGTCCTTTGTTACGTGGGATATGTTCCTAATTCTGAATATCTTAATTCACGCTAATACGCGCGCATTCCGTTCACTTTTATCTTAGGTCTGTATGCACAGGGTGATGTAATTACTTATTTTATAACATTTTTTTATATTTTTTTCTTTAATTACGACACGTATTTAATTGGTTCCGCACTCGATGTTCTTTAGCATCTTATTTTGTAATTTTTTATTATAAATATATACTGAGAAATTGAGGAGAACAGGTTAGCATGGTATGGACTGTGTCATCATCATCATCAGCCCATTAACGTCCCCGCTGGGGCACGGGCCTTCCCTATGGATAAGGAGATCGGGCCTTAAACCATCACGCGGGCCCAGTGTGAATTGATGGTTATTAACGACTGCTAATGCAGCCGGGACCAACGGCTTAACGTGCCTTCCGAAGCACAGAGGAGCTCGAGATGAAAACTTTTTTTGTGGTCACCCATCCTATGACCGGCCTTTGCTAAAGTTGCTTAACTTCAACAATCGCAGACCGAGCGCGTTTACCGCTGCGCCACCGAGCTCCTATGGTATGGACATGTAATGAGGGATGAAAGGCATATAACGAGGAAAGTTATGTGTATGAATGTGGATGGATATTGGGGTAGGGGATGACATAAGAAAGTGTGGATGGATTGTGTGAAGATATGTGTGTGAAACGTGTGAGTACTGAGATGAAGACAGAGAAATGAATGGACGAGGAATAAGTGTTGTGCCGACCACACCAGCGGGGCTAGCACCGTAAGCACGCGACTCTTTCTCGCCGCGACAGAGATCGTCTGTCTCTTTCTGTGCAGTACTGTGAGAGAGTGACGGATGACGTATGTCGAGGCGAGAAAGAGTCGCGCGCTTACGGTGCTAAGCCCGCTGGAGTGGGATATACTTCTCATTAAAAAAAGTCAAGTTTTTTATTCACGTGACATATTGTAGGTTTGCTGCAGATGGCATTAATTTGGCCGGACAAATGGGGAGCGCTGAGGGCTCTCACCTGGTACAAAATTCAAGACAACAAGCCTGAGGGTGCCCAGTTGGACGCGAACCTCGGCTCAGGGCGTCGTCTGAGAGGAAGAATATTTGAAGAATTAATCGACCCTAGTGGGACGAGAGCGATAGGCACTGAATGAGAGAAATCGCCGACTACGCCGGTATCAGGGTTCTGAAGTGTTTGGTGTCGCGAGCTGATTGGCCGCCTCTATGGCTAGAATTATCGGGTAAAAAAGTCAAGACACTTCCGAATTTTTGTTCTAAATAACACGAGTTTAATCAATTTTTAGATTTGGAACATGAAATATTTAAGAAAAAAAAACCATGCTTACACAAATGCTAATAAACTCATAATTCCACATACCTACTCCAACACACTATATAAACAGCATGGTGGGAACGTGACCCACTGCAACAATAGGTTGAGCAACAATTCAGAATCTCCCACGAAGCTAGTCAATGACATACGAATTCAGAAACCAGGTTATCTGGTCACCGGTTCTTCAGACTAATTAAAAATTTAGCCTTAGACTATATAAATGAAAATAAAATAACAGGGTGTTAGTGTCATCGCAACGAAAACTTTGAGGAATGATTTGGACTATGATTCTGGGTTGATATCAAGTGGAACTTTCCGTCGCAAAAGAATAGAACTGAGTTGTCAGTCATCGTAGGGACAGATGACTGACTGTTTTATTATTATAAAAATACCTGGTTTTACCATGGGGCCCTCAAAGACCCAAACTTAAAAGTAGCTTTTTTACCGGACATTTAGCTTCCTCTCAAATTCTAATCCCATATTCTAACATCGTGGGTTTTTTACCCTATATTTAAACAGCTATGGGCACGTTGCCCATTTGTGGGTATTTTGCCCCATAGGTATTCATATAACTATGACACATTTTAGTTTTGGAATGTGATTCAGAATTCAGATAATTCGTGACCTTACATGATTGTGTATGGTTCACGACATGGACTTGGCCTAGTTACTAATTTGTGATCCCTAGTTTGGCCAGGACATTACAGGCCACCTGATTGTCCGACGGTAAGATGAACCGTGCTTTGGCACGTTAGGCCGTTGGTCCTAGTTACTACTTACTGATGTAAGTATGTAGTCGTTACATGAGCCACGTCAGGGGCTTGTGGCGGCTCAATAATAACTTTGACACCAAGGTTGATGAGGTTGGTAATCCACCTCACAACCCACACGATAAGAAGAAGAAGACTAAATAGCCGGCCAATTAATCATCACGCACGCGCGTATGTTTGGGTGTTTATAAAATGTTTCCACTACATAACCGGTTCGGTATTTACCAGTTAATTGGGGCAGTAAACTAAGCAAGGTACCATTAGCAATGTAAAGTAAATTTTAACCGACAGTCTTTGAGCAAGGAGGGTGTTGGGTTTGTCAACGTTTTAATTTAGAATAGAATAGAATAGAGTAGAATAGCGTAGAATAGAGTAGACTCTGAGAATAGAGTAAAATTGAGTACAATAGAGTATAATAGAGTAGAATAGAGTAGAATAGAATAGATTAGAAAAGAGTAGAATAGAGTAGAATATAGCAAAATAGAGTAGAATAGAGTAGGATAGAATAGAAATAGTTTACTATAAAAGGGCGCCACACACAAAAAAAAATCAAGACATCATATCAAATTTCCACTAAACAATTACAAAAAAGCGATACGGATGTTTGTCGAAATGATCATAAGGTGGTGGTGGAATTTTATATAACATAGCTTCACGCCTGTATCCCCGAAGGGCTAGGCAGAGGTGTACAGTATATAAGACAGTACTTTGTAAAAATGGTTTTATAAGTTTAGTGATTATTTAGAGGACATGAATGCATGGAATTAACTGTCTGGGAACTGATATTATAGGCAGCCAAGGAAAGTTTATGTGTGTGTTTTTTTTAATAATGTAAGCTCGCGTTTGAGCGCCATCTCAGCTGATGGTAAGTGACGATGAGGTCTAGGGTGGATCACGCTTACCTAGCAAATGCTTATTCAATCTAGCCTTGAAGACTCCCAGATTATAACGAGTTGGAAAAACAGACGACGACAGACAGTTCCAGTCCTTCGCTGTTCGCATCAAAAAGGAAGAGGTGAAACGTATCTTAATGAAATGGGTTGTGAGGTACATTTTAAGAGAACGTCAACGGGCCGTAACTTAAAAAAAAAAAACACAAAAAAGTCATTAATTTTGCGACGGAAAATTCCACTTGATAATCTTCTTCTATCGTGTGGGTTGTGAGGTGAATTACCAACCTCATAAACCCTGGTGTCAGGGTTATTATTGAGCCGCCATAGGCACCTGACATGGCTCATGTAACGACTACTTACTTATATCAGTAAGTAGTAACCGGGACCAACGGCTTAACGTGCCTTCCAAAGCACGGATCATCTTACTTTTTGGACAATCAGGTGATCAGCCTGTAATGTCCTAGCCAAACTAGGGATCATAGAGTGATTTTTGAGATATGTCCCCATTGGGATTCGAACCCGGGACCTTGGGATCGTGAGCCCAACGCTCAACCACTGGACCACGGACGCCGATTAATCTCTTTCACACTGCTGCTGTCAAATTCATCAAGGTATAATTGAAATTGATACTGCTGATTAAAGACGGAATATGATGGAATTTGCTTGCCGACGGTACAACGCAAAAAGTGTATTTGGAGAAAGCGAGACGGCAGCAAGAACGCAGTGTTGGTCGTAAACGTAGAGTATGATTAAAATGATACGTCTAAATAGCAGAATAATAACAATGATTAGTATGGATTTTGACCAAAGAGTTTTTGACCACAGAATAAAAGAAAGAAGTTGGAAGGTGAGAATTATGCGCACTGCTAAGGAGTGGAATTCTCTGCCTTCTTCTGTATTTCCGAATGCATATAACCCGGCCAAGGCTAAAGTAAACACCAAACAAGTAAACAGTACTGCACAGAAAGAGACAGATGATCTCTGTCGCGGCGAGAAAGAGTCGCGTGCTTACGGTGCTAAGCCCGCAGGACGGAAGAGGCGAGTCACGGGGACTGTAATCTGGAACCTGACAGAGGGCAAGGAAGGTGCCTTTTCACTCCGGCGTTCAAAGCCAGAGTGAACAGGCACCTTCTTGGCGAGCTCCATCTTAGGCCTAGTCAACGCCTTCGGGCAAGTCTGGGGCCAAGAGCAAACCCATCAAAGGTAAAAAAGGACTAAGTGAGCGCGAAACGCGCGCCATACAAGTATAAGCAAATAGTTTATACTTCAAGTTTTTTATGTCTACGTTTTACGTGTGTACCTGCTGGCCACAGTTATCTAGTCACACAGGCAGCCAATGAACTTGCGACTCCATAAACTTCAGGGGTCATAGCCAAGTTGCTTTATTAATATAGCGTATAAAACACAGAAAAGAAGAAAGAAGTTGTAAAGGCTAAGTGAGCGCGACACGCGCGCCATACAAGTATGAAATAGTTCACACTTCAACTTTGCACTCCACTCGTCTGCAAACTTTACGACGCACGGAGCGCCGCGATAATATTATATTAAAAGGGCGTCTTGTGCATTACGAGTATAACATTTTCCTGTGCAAGGAGTTCCCTCCTTATCACAGGAAACCTAAAAACCTTAATATGTTCGGCTATTTATCAAAATATTACTTTTCTATGCAGTATCTTACGAAAAGTGAAAAATTGCAGCAAGGAGCTCGGTGGCACGAGGAGCTCGGTGGCGCAGCGGTAAACGCGCTCGGTTTGCGATTGTTGAAGTTAAGCAACTTTCGCAAAGGCCGGTCATAGGATGGCTGACCACAAAAAAAAAATCATCTCGAACTCCTCCGTGCTTCGGAAGGCATGTTAAGCCGTTGGTCCCGGCTGCACTAGCAGTCGTTAATAACCATCAATCCGCACTGGGCCCGCGTGGTGGTTTAAGGCCCGATCTCCATATCCATCCATAGGGAAGGCCCGTGCCTTCCCTAGTGGGGACGTTAATGGGCTGATGATAATGAGTAGTAGTAGTAAAAGAGACCCGGGTCGAATCGGCGACAGCTGGTTGTCATACAAAATTCCTTTTTTTCGAGTTAGGGCCTTTCCAACCTTTTTCTTCTATTCCGTTTTCACTAACACAGTTCGCTCGACCATTATAGACGGCGATACGGCTCACCACCTATCACGTTGGTCCAACAGAAAGTGCGGTGAGGTATGAGTAATTGGATCGTCATGCGATGGATCTTATCGTGTGGGTTGTGAGGTGGAATACCAACCACATCCTCCCTGGTGTCAGGGTTATTACTGAGCCGCCAAAGCCCCTGACATGGCTCATGTAACGACTACATACTTACATTAGTAAGTTGTAACCGGGACCAAAGGTACGTGCCTTCCGAAGCACATATCATCTTACTTTCGGACAATCAGGTGATCTGTAATGTCCTAATCAAACTAGGGTTCACAAAGTGATTTTTGTGATATGTCCCCACTGGGATTCGGATCCGGGGCCTCCGGGTCGTGAGCCTAACGCTCAACCACTGGACCACGCAGGCCGTTATGCGATGGATGTACCTCTGATTACGCCAATTGGGATATTGAACGCATATGCTTATGACAGGTAGTAGAAACTTAAATCTTGAGTTATTGGTCAACTTAAGCGTCATTAATAGGTATATCAATAAAGATTAAGTCATTAATGTTAATGTAAAATTAATATCATAGTTTCTAAGAAAACTTCGATGGCGTCTTAATAAATTGTAATCGTCATAATCATTCAAGGAAAATAATTAAAAGAACATTAAATTAAGATTATTCCACGAATCGCGGCCAGAGTTGAGAACATTTGAGCCATATAGGATTCAAGACAGTTTTGACTAAGATATGGCTTATTTCTTTTACGTGACTTGACAAGTGTTTAGGCTTGACGGTGCCCAGCTGGGCGCGAACCTCGGCTCAGGGCGTCGTCTGAGAAGATAATATTTGAAAGAATTAATCGACTTTCATCATCACTAATTTAGGAGTCACGCTCTTGTCGGTGTAGCATTCTCTATGCTACTTTTTTGGGAAAAATGGGACAGTGGTTTCTCTCTTGCTTTCCGCCCGCAGTACTATGTCTGACCCGAGCGGGATGGCGTCCAGAGTAGACTATTTCAAAGCCGTACTAGGACTTCTGTCCTCCGCCTCTGAATAGTACAGTACTGACAATTACTGCTGCCCTTTTTTACCTTTGATGGGTTTGCTCTTGGTCCCAGACTCGCCTGAAGGCATTGACGAGGCGTAAGATGAAGCTCTGGCCTTGAAAGCCAGAGTGAACAGGCACCTTCCTTGCCCTCTGTCAGGTTTCAGGTTACAGTCCCTGTGACTCGCCTCTTCCGTCCTGCTTTGCCATACCGATGGCTCCTATCTCCGTCTCTACCAACGCTAATTCTAATCGACCCTAGCGGGCCGATAAGCCTTTTCCCTGTACTATTTTCAATGACAATTCTTAATCACGTCACGTCATGATAAAGGTCGACAAAGCAACGTTTGACCGTCACTTCTCTTATACGAGTTGTGTTATGTAAGTGACCATCATGTGGATGGTAACTGAATCATCAATTGTTACTGGCCATCTTCACGGTCAAACTACTTTCGGGGGAGGTAGAGAGCTGTGAGCACGAAACTAAATACTAAAAATACGTGACCTATTTATTAACAGACTTCAAAAAATAGCATAGCATCATGCTGGTATCCGTTAAGGGGTGAGCAGAGGAGTGCAAATACTAACGTATTATTTACATCCACTCCTAGGCAGTTTAAAAAAAAGGAGGTAATTAATTTGTTGGATTTGCGCAATGGCCGCGAATCTTGCAGACAACTTCTAATTTTATTTTAAGTTATACCTGTCATTTTCTTATCCGCCGAAAAGGAAAGGGATGGATAGTTGACAATTGTTAATGAAAGAATAACCCGGGCGAATAAATTAAGCATCTCGCTGATTTGCAATCCGTTTGACGTGTGCTATCAACTTAATTTCGTCGGGTTATTGGCCAATATAAAATTTTGGAACGGCATTTTACTGCCTAAAGCTGACGTATAGTCCATAAATTGATATGCCTGTCGTTTACCCGTCCCTTTCCTTTTCGGCGGATAAGAAAATGACAGATATAACTTAAAATAATCTTAGATGGTGTGTATGTTCGCCAGTACGAATATACACTTTGAAACCATGTCACATTAACTTTTTTGACAAATTAAACCGTAAGGCTCATTGAATGGCAAATATGATAGTGCGACAGGGTTCTAAAGTGGGTACATGATATTGCTCATGACTGTACACGATTAGTTTTCTTACGTAACATAATCTCAAGACTATATCCCAATTGGGGTAGTCGTCACAGGTTCATCACCTTTCCCTCATTCAGCGCTTATCGCGCTATCGACCCAGTAGGGTCGATTAACTCCTTCAAATATTCTTCCTCTCAGACGACGCCCTGAGCCGAGGTTCGCGCCCAACTGGGCACCTTCTTTTTTTTTTGACGTGACTTATTGTAGATTTGCCGCAGATGGCATTAACTACTTGGCCGGACAAATGGGGAGCGCTGAAGGCTCTCACCCGGTACAACGTTTAAGACAACAGGCCTGAGGGTGCCCAGTTGGGCGCGAATCTGGGATCAGGGCGTCGTCTGAGAGGAAAAATCCCTCAGGCCAGTTGTCTTAACTTTTGGACCGGAGAGCCCTCAGCGCTCCCCAAGTAGTTGCCATCTGCGGCTAATCTACAATAAGTCACGTCAAAAAAGAAAGCCAATCTTATTCAAAATGCCCGTCTTGAATCCTATATGGCTCAAATGTACTCAACGCTGGCCGCGATACAATAAGTCACGTCAAAAAAATAAAATAAAACAGGTTCATCAATCGCAAGATGAACTAAGTACCCACGCCTCACCGAGCTTCCTGTTAGACCAACGTGATAGGTGGTGAGCCGTCAGCATCTAAAACGGACAAGCCAACAGTGTCAGTGAAAACACAATACAACAATCAAGACAATTATTCTTGCATTTATAATAATAAGTACCTATGTATTTTTCTACCGGACTACATAACGAGTACATATCAATGATAGATTGACCAATAGCTGATAAAAAAAACACTGCATTTTCCTGGAAACTGCAGTTGCATTAATACAATCGTTGTATAATTAAGCGCAAGAGTCGAGGTCTAAAGGCGAACGCGCACGAAACCCGGCGTAGGTTCGTGCCCAACAATGCAGCGGGCTTAGCACCGTAAGCGCGCGACTCTTTCTCGCCTCGACATACGTCACCCGTCACTCTCTCACAGTACTGCACAGAAGGAGACAGATGATCTCTGTCGCGGCGAGAAAGAGGCGCGTGCTTACGTTGCTAAGCCCGCAGGACGGAAGAGGCGAGTCACGGGGACTGTAACCTGGAACCTGACAGGACAAGAAAGATAGATAGATAGATAAAAACTTTATTGAGCACAATGGACACAAAATACAGAGATAAGGACAGCATATACAGAAAAGCACAACAGGCGGCCTTATTGCTCATGCAGCAATTTCTTCCAGGCAACCTTTGGGTACAGGAAAAGGTGCCTGTTCACTCTGGCTTTCAAGGCCAGAGTGAGCAGGTTGTTGGAGTTGAAGTGCCAGTAAGAGTAAGGAAAAAAGAGGCAAACATTGAGAGTTATTGAGGACAGAAGAGGCAAGCTGATTGGACACTTAATAAGACACGACGAATTTATTAAAAACATCATAGAAGGAAAGAGAGGAAGGGGAAGACCAAGAAGAGCTTACATGGAACAGATTAAAGAGAAGGCGAACGTCGTGTCTTATAAGGAGGTGATGGAATTGGTCTTTGATAGACAAGATTGGAGAATGCAACCAAAATTAACGAACTTAAAAAAGAAGTTAATGCTTTTTGCGACAAATCACGTCAAAAAAAACCGTCACGTCAAAAAAATGGCGCGTGCGGCTCCTGCGAAACGTCTAAGTGCGCGTACACCTTAAGAGTTAGTCGATAGGTAGTTAAATAACTTTATATATTATGTTTTACATGGCTTCTACTCTTGTGGAAGCTGTTGTAGCTCAGTTGGTACAACGCTTGCCTCTCACTTTGAGGGAGCAGGTTCGAACCACAGGCCTAAACCAATGATTGTCGAATTTGTGTTCGAATTCATGTTTGGATCATAAATGATCACGTGCTCAGCGGTGAAGGAAAACATCGTGAGGAAACCCACATTCCCGAGAAATGCATTTTCGGAGGTATGTCACCTAACCCGTATTGGGATGGTTTTTCGCGGGTTGGAAGGTCAGACAGGCAGTCGTTTTTGTAAAAAACCGGACCTGTCAAATCTTCAGGTTAGGTAAGCAGATCCTGTGAAAAACGGGATAATGCTAGGGAGATGTGATGTTGACACAGCTTCTACTCTTCTAGTTCTCTTCTAGTAGTTTTTCTGCATATGTTGTCCTTATCTCTGTATTTTGTGTCCATTGTGCTCAATAAAGTATTTTATCTATTCAAAGTAAAGTATTTAAAGTATTAAAGTGTTTAGTGTTTAAAGTATTTTATTTTTATTTATTTTTTTATTTAAGTATTTTATTTTTTCTATTTTTTTTTAGTATTTTTTTATTAAAGTGTTTTAATTATTCGTAATTTTAAGTGACAAATAAAAAAAAATATTACTTTTTTATCTATCTTCTACTCTTCTAGTTGTTAAGCGTAGGGCTCACAATCTGGAGTATCGGTTCGAATTCCAGTGATCCCCAGTTTGGTTAGGTCATTGCAGGTTGATCATCCGATTGTTTGAAAGTAAGTGATCCGTACTTCGGAGGGCGATAGGCTGATCCCTTGTGACCATAAGGTACATATGATCCATAACTTTGACACCACGGTTTATCAAGTTGGTAATCTACCTCACAACCCACACGGCAGAAGAAGACGAGATCCGTCTTAGGACTTCGTATCGAAATTGACTGCAAGTTGTCTTCTGATAACTTGTGGCTCTGCCCATTCCGTTAGGGGTTACGGGCTTGAGTTTATTGTTTGTACAAGTGAAAGAAATTGACAAATCATTTGTTTGAACTCCAAGTCATCGCGTCCCGTTGATGTCTGTCATCAAAGTAGATGATACCTTAAATGCAGGATGTTGCAATGACACAACATACTTCGCAACATAGTTATATACATACATACATGAACTCACGCCTATTTCCCACCGGGGTAAGCAGAGACTATAGAATTCCATTTGCTTCGATCCTGACACACTTCTCTTGCTTCCTCCACATTCATCAATCGCTTCATACACGCACGCCGGTTCAGAGTAGATCGTATTGAACCTTTTCTAAGGATATCTCCAATTTGGTCATCATAAGTCCTTCTCGGTCTTCCTCTGCCAGCCCTACCATCAACTTTCGCTTTATATACCGCTTTTGCAATCCTATTATCCTTCATCCGCTCTACGTGTCCAAACCAACCTAACATTCCCTTCTCAATCCTAGTCACTATATCGTCTTTTACACCACATCTCTGTCTTATCACACACACACATAGTTATATACGTATCAATAATTACAGTAAGATTCCCATTGACATTAAGAATTTGACTTTCAACTGTTTTAAGACAGTACTTAAACATAAACTTTACAAAAAAGGTTATTATAAAGTTAGCGATTATTTAGAAGATATGAATGCATGGGATTAACTGTCTGAGCCTCCGTGGTCTAGTGGTTAGAGCGTTAGGCTCACGATCTGGAGGTCCGGGTTCGATTCCCGATGGGGACATTGTCGAAATCACTTTGTGAGACTGTCCTTTGTTTGGTAAGGACTTTTCAGGCTTGAATCACCTGATTGTCCGAAAAAGTAAGATGATTCCGTGCTTCGGAGGGCACGTTAAGCCGTTGGTCCCGGCTATTAGCCGTAAAAACACCTCCATCAACCCGCATTGGAGCAGCGTGGTGGAGTATGCTCCGTACCCCCTCCGGTTGATTGAGGGGAGGCCTGTGCCCAGCAGTGGGACGTATTTAGGCCGTTTATGTTATGTTAACTGTCTGAGAACTGATATTAAGCAGCTAATTACTCAATTGTATAACAATATTTTTTAAAGATTTCTAGGGCCCTGTGCCGAGGTTTTTCTTGCAGCTTCTTTTCCCCGGCTACACAGGTTGTGAGAAGCTGCAGTAGTTTTAGGCGGATGAGACGTTCGTCATGTAAAAAATTTATGATTCAAAGTGAAATAAATATACGTGTTATAGCAAATTATGAACCATTAGTTGTCATAATTATAAAATTGATGTTTTTGTAGGTGATTTTGATCTAATACAGAAACGACATGTAACCAGGAGGTCTTAAAAGCAACCAGTTAATTTATTACTGTGCAAGAAACTGATTGGACTTTTGCAGCTTATCGTACCTCTGACTACCCCATTGGGATGTAGTCGTGAGCGTGTGTTATGTTGTGTGTTATTTTTAAATCAGTATTTTATTTACCAAAGACTTATCCTGCCTACTTAGTACGTATTTCTGTTACGTATAATGTTACATAGGCAGTTACGTGCTATGTTCTGACGTAACACCGTAATAGTTTAATCTCAACATTTCGCATTATGGCGGTATTTTGTTTTTTTTTTCTAACAATCATCGCATGTCGGATCTTAGGCGTAATCTGCTAACCTACATGGCTTTATGGCGTCTTACCTACTTGCGCCTATATTCAGGATGTTAGTGACATTGTAACGAAAACTTTGAGGGCGTCAGACCATGATTCTGAGTTGATATCAAGTGCAATTTCTCGTCTCAAAAGTATGGAACTGAAAATAATTAAATAATTTCCCACCGGGGTAAGCAGAGACTATAGAATTCCATTTGCTTCGATCCTGACACACTTCTCTTGCTTCCTCCACATTCATCAATCGCTTCATACACGCACGCCGGTTCAGAGTAGAATGATAAAAAAAAACCAAGAATTTTCATAAATTTTCTGACAGGAAATTCCACTTGATATCAACTTAGAATCATGGTCTAAATCTTCTCCTTTAGCTTTTGTTACGGTGTCACTAACACTCATACGCGTTTGTATGGCTTCCTGTACGTACTTGTACGGGGTGTAAGTGACATCGTAACGAATACGAAGGGGGATGATTTAGACCATGATTCTGAGTAGATATAAAGTGGAATTTCCTGTCGGAAAATTCAAGAAAATTTTATTGTTTTTTTAATTATTTTCAGTTTCATATTTTTGCGACGAGAAATTCCACTTGACATCAACTCAGATTAAGGTCTGAATCATCCCTTAAAGTTTTCGTTACGATGTCACTAATACCCTGTAAGTATGTAAGTATATTAGATTTTGATTTAGACCAACACCTCATTTATCGTGCCTATACATAGCTTAATTACTCCATAGACAAGGAGGTGAAGGTTTTGGCGGGAAGAAGAGAGGAATGGCGATTACTCCACCGACAAGAGCGCAGCTATTAAATAGAGAGAGAGAGAGATAAGTACATAGCTTAGTTTGTTATTATGCCAATAATGCTAAGTTTCTCATAGCATGATTCATTATAATTGCTATCTCAGGCTCTCAGTACATCGGATATTATACATCGTCGCATTAAAATTTATAAGGCGCACAGCGAAGGCGAAATACCACAGATAATACACAAAGTATACATATTTGCACGCCAAACGCTTTGCGGGATAGTCCAGTGGCTGAGTGTTGGGCTCATAATCCGGAGGTCCCGGGTTCGCTTCCCTGTGGTGTCATATCACAAAAATCACTTTGCGATCCCTAATTTAGTTAAGAACTTAAATGTTGTTGTTGTAGGCGGAGGACAGGAGTCCTAGTACGGCTTTGTAATAGACTACTCTGGGCGCCATCCCACTTGCGTCAGACAGAGTACTGCGGGACGGAAGGCAAGAGGGAAACAACTGCCCTATTTTTCCCTAACAAGTAGCATGGAAATTGCTGCACCGACAAGAGCGTGGCTCTTAAATTGATACATAACATAATATAAATAGCCTATATACGTCCCACTACTGGGCACAGGCCTCCCCTCAATCAAACGGAGGGGGTATGGAGCATACTCCACCACGCTGCTCCACTGCGGGTTGGTGGAGAAAATAAATTGATGATGATGACTTAAATGTTGATCGTCCGATTATCCGAAAGTAAGATGATCCGTGCTTCGGAGGGCATGTGAAGCAGTCGGTCCCGGCTACTATTTACCCGACTTCGGCGAAGCAAAAAGGAGGGTTATGTGTTTCACCCCTATATATGTATGTATGTGTGTGTGCACGTCTGTTTCAACCTAACTTCTAAGCCACCTGTCAGATTTTAACAAATGAGGTGTCACTAGCAACTCAATCTGTCCTAAAAGTTTGCGACATACGGTCACGAGTACTAATATGTATACACTTTGAAACCATATCAAATTAACTTTTTTGACAAATTGAACTGTAAGTCTCATTAAATGTCAAATATGATAGTGCGACAGGGTTCTAAAGTGGGTACGTGATATTTCTCATGACTGTACATACGACCACGGCTATCTTCTAAACATCACTATTCGTAAGAATTTCAGAGACATATACCTACTTTTTTGTTTCATACTTTTTAGAGCGTGATTTTTTTCGTAGTCGGATTTTAGTTTGAAACTTTTACTTTTATTACTTAAGTAAGTATGTAGCTGTTACATGAGCCATGTCAGGGACAAGCGGCTCAATAACCCTGTAACCAGGGTTGATGAGGTTGGTCATTATTCTCACAACCCGCACGAGAGATAAAGATATCCCGTATGTTATATGTATCCTTTTTTTTTGACGGGACTTATTGTAGATTTGCCTCCGTGGTCTAGTGGATGAGCGTTGGGCCGGAGGTCCCGGGTTCGAATCCCGGTGGGGACATATCACAAAAATCACTAAGTGATCCCTAATTTGGTTAAGACATTACAGGCTGATCATCTGATTGTCCAAAGAGTAAGATGATCCGTGTTTCGGAAGGCACGTTAAGCCGTTTGTCCCGGTTACTTCTTACTGATGTAAGTAAGTAGTCGTCACCATGAGCTATGTCAGGGGCCTTTGGCGGCTCAATAGTAACCCTGACACCAGATACACGATAGAAGAAGAAGTAGATTTGCCGCAGATGTCATTAACTACTTGGCCGAAGATAAGTATCCATCTTATGGAATTCGTTTCTTTTTCTTAATGGTTTTGCCCATTTCTTTAGTGATTACAGAGGCGACTTTATGTATGTATGTGAATGTATGAATGTATGTAACCATAACCACGGCTATGCGCCCGAGACTTCGTTCGCGAAACTTCATGATTCTAACTTCAAAAATGACAAAGTTCCATACAAACTCTAAACCCCTTTTGAACCCTATCGCCGTTGAATTTCCCAAAATCATGTCTTAGTGAGCACCTACGTCCTAAAAGGAACCCCCATGCAAAATTTGGGACTTCCAGCACTAGTAGTTTCGTAGTGAGTCAGTCAGTAACCTTCCGCTTTTCATAGGTAAGTACAGAATCTATATTCTATACCTTTTTGCCTATGCAAACCCGAGACGCATATGTTAATACTATGCTGGTTGAATACATCCCTATGCGAACAAAACCGGCTTTACCACTTGAGCAATCAATTAGTATGAGCAAATGTAACCCACTACGCTATTGCTCAACTAAAAAAATACCGGCTGTAAACGCGTTCCTTTGCCACAAAACTTATTAAGAAAAAAACTTACCTGAATATAAATCGTAGGTGAGAAACACAGCCGTCTCCGAAAACAATTAAAGGTCAGCTTACTTCTCTCCAACGTCACAATTACAATATTTTTGCGAAATTTTCCTATTGAAAATATTCCACAAACACAATTTTCTCACGGTCACGTTAACGCAGGAATTTTGACAGCTGTCAAACGTTCGCGCCACTGTTTGCTTTTTAAAATGTCGCCGGCCAGTTCGCTTTTTGTTTTTTTTGGGGTTATGGAGTTTTTATTTTTTTTAAATTGGGTCTTTTATCGTGGCGACGCGCGATGCGGGCTACGCCGCTGTAAAGACTAGTTGCTTGACCACTTTCCAATCTTGCTGCATCCATGGCGAACAAGACTATGTTTTTGCCGCGGCTTCGCGCACGTACCATTAAAACGAGCTCTCACTCAGCGTATTCATTTGCTTAATTTGGCGTTGAAGAACTGCTGGACTAATTTTGATGTGGCTTTAACTACTTATTTAAGTAATTTTTTTTTGACATGGCCTCCGGAAAAATGGGAAGCGTTGAGGGTGCCCAGTTGTTTTAAAATTGTTGTGTTTGACCCAAATATAAGTTTTTACTTATGTAATAAATAACTTACATACGATTGACTTATAAACGATCTACTCTGAACCGGCGTGCGTGTATGAAACTATTAATGAACGTGGAGGAAGCAAGAGAACTGTGTCAGGATCGAAACAAGTGGAATTCCATAGTCTCTGCTTACCCGGTCGGAAATAGGCGTGAGTTTATGTATGTGAGATGAAAGTAGAACTAACTTATTTATAAAAAAAATAAAAACAAAGCCAATTTAAAAGAGCTATTATACTGTAGACGAATTTTTAAACACTTCCTCTCTTCCCTTCAACGTTGCTGTGCCCTACAGGGTCCATGTTTTAGTTCCTATGCCTATGTAACACCCCATTGTACTACATGGAATGCAGTAAATAATTGAGAATTGAGAGTGTGTAATAACCTACATTGTAGATATTAAATATGTCGGCAAATATTACCTTATACAACGACCTCCGCGGTCCAGTGGTTGAGCGTTGGGCTCACGATCCGGAGGTCCCGGGTTCGAATCTCCGTGGGGACATATCACGAAAATCACTTTGTGATCCCTAGTTTGGTTAGGACATTACATGCTGACCACCTGATTGTCCGGAAGTAAGATGATCCGTGCTTTGGAAGGCACGTTAAGCCGTTGGTCCCGGTTACTACTTACTGACTGTATTTAGACGTTACATGAGCCATGTCAGGAGCCTTTGGCGGCTCAATAATAACCCTGACACCAGGGTTGATGAGGTTGGTAATCCACCTCACAACCCACACTATAGAAGACCTTATACACAATAACAAATTATTCTTCTTCTTTCGTGAGGGTTATGCGGTCAATGACCGCCTTCACCAACCTGGTTTCATGGTTATTTTTGATTTATTATTTGTCTTATTTACTTAAGTAACAGCCGGGGTCACTTCAACATGCCTTCCGAAGCATGATAATCATCTCACTTTCGGACAATCAGGTGATTCCGTCAATACCCTTACCCAAATACACATAATGGTAGTGGTTGCCTGGAAAAAATGCTTTAGAGCAACAAGGCCGCCCATTTGTACTGTTGTTAAACGTTTTATAAATGTTTGTATGTTTTGTTTGTGTGCAATTAAATATATTTGATTTGATTTGAATCTCTTAACCTCTTAAGACCGAGATTTCCAGACACAATAGTTAAACAATGGGGGTTGGATTTATAAAGAACATTCGGTCTTAGGAGGTTAAAGTGATTTCGGCTGTCCCCTTCAAGAATCGAACTGAAACCTTCTGATCGTGAACCGCACTCTCAACCACTAGACCATGAAGACTGTTTAAATATAGCAATACTTGGGACGGGCAGTTTCCCGTGCCTTCCGAAGCATGGAAGACCTTTAAAATAATAAGAGTTTATAATCGACCAAAATAATCGATAATTGACCGCGTAATTACTTACTTAACTCTGTCTGTCTTAGACAGAAAAATAAAAAACACATTTCTTTTTTTATATTATGTTTTTACTAAGTACTTATTTTAAGCGTTATAACCGGAACTAACGGCTTAACGTGCATTCTGAAGCACGGAAAATCTTGCTTTCAAACCATCAGATGATCAGACTGGAATGGTCTAACCAAACTGGGGATCATAAAGTGATTTTTCTGATATGTCCCCACCGGGATTTTAACGGCCTTCGTGGTCCAGTGGTTGAGCGTTAGGCTCACGATCCGGAGGTCCCGGGTTCGAATCCCGGTGGGGACATATCACAAAAATCACTTTCTGATCCCTAGTTTGGTTAGGACATTACAGGCTGATCACCTATTTGTCCAAAAAGTAAGATGATCCGTGCTTCGGAAGGCACATTAAGCCATTGGTCCAGGTTACTACTTACTGATGTAAGTAAGTAGTCGTTACATGAGCCATGTCAGAGTCTTTGGCGGCTCAATAATAACCCTGACACCAGGGTTGATGGGGTTGGTAATCCACCTCACAACCCACACGATAGAAGAAGACCGGGATTGTAACCTAAGACTCCGGGTGAGAGCCTTCACCCGGGTGAGAGCCTTCAGCGCTCCCCATTTGTCCGGCCAAGTAGTTAATGCCATCTGCGGCAAATCTACAATAAGTTATTACGTCAAAAAAAACCTAAGACGTCCGGTTTGTGAGCCCGTCGCTCTGCGACTGGACCACGGAAGCCGTTATTTGACAGATTAATTAGCAATTGATTAATAACATAGTGAATCACTCCTACGCATTATAAAAGCATTAATCTATTTACCGTTAACGATAAGTTCGGTGCTCAGTTATACGTGTTGATACATACCATAAAATAAAGAATAATACTACATATAATCCTATGATAGGAGGATGATCCTATCATAGGATGGGTGACCACAAAAAAAAGAAAGTTTTCATCTCGAGCTCCTCCGTGCTTCGGAAGGCACGTTAAGCCGTTAGTCTCGGCTGCATTAGCAGTCGTTAATAACCACCAATCCGCACTGGGCCCGCGTGATGGTTTAAGGCCCGATCTCCCTATCCATCCATAGGGAAGGCCCGTGCCCCAGCAGTGGGGCCGTTAATGGGCTGGTGATGATTACTACATATAATAATAATAAATAATAATATTAATATCTTTATTGCATAAAAAAAATATTTACATCAGGTGATAAGTCTGTCAATCAATCAATCAATCAATCAAATCATTTATCTGTAAAGTCCTAACTAAACTAGGAACCACAAAGTAATTTTTGTGATATGTCCCCACCGGGAATCGAACCCAGGACCTCGAGGTCGTCAGTCCAACGCTCAACCACTGGACCACGCTGGTCGTTAAGGTCGTTATGCTCAGATGTCCCAAGTACTTATATTGGCTTTTTAGGTTATTATATTTCAAGTATGAATCACCTAACTTCACCGGCGTGCGAGTATGAAACGATTGATGAATGTGGAGGAAGCAAGAGAAGTGTTTCAGGTTTGAAGCAAGTGGAATTCCATAATCTCTGCTTAGCTCGGTGGGAAATACGCGTGAGTTTATCGATGTATGTACGTATGAATCACCTACTAAGCCCACGCTAAACTCGATACTTCAATCTATTTACCGTTAGAAGCTAAGAATTCGTATAAAATCTCTTCCGGTAGTCTATCGATAACAGAAACGCCTTAGTAAAGTACAAGAGCAATTTTTAATGCGCCTGAACAAAAGTTTACAGCAAAAGCGATTGAAATGTATTTTGCCTAAATATATTTCAAAGGACCGACTTGCAAGTTGTCTTATTAAATTTATAGCTTGCTTTTGGACCTACCGATACCCGCTCTATAACTGTTGTACTATTCATTGCACAGGCTCCGTAGTCTACCGGTTAGAGTGTTGCGCTCACGATCTGGAGGTCTGGGTTCGATTCCCATTGGGGACTTCATTGTCGGAATCATTTTGTGAGACTGTTCTTTGGTAAGGACATTACTTTGTTTATCTAGAATAAGCTGGGTGATTGAATCAGCTAATTGTTTGGAGAACTAAGATGATTCTGCGCTTCGGAAGGCATGTTAAGCTGGTCCTGGGCTGCCAGACCAAACAGCTCCACCAACTCGCGGTTGAGCAGCATGGCGGTTCCATACCCCTTCCAGTTGATTGATCGGAGACCTGTACCCAGCAGTGAGGCGTATATGGGCTGTTTATTTTTATCTATTTATCTTTATCTATAACGGCCTCCGTGGTCCAGTGGTTGAGCATTGGGCTCACGATCCGGAGGTCCCGGGTTCGAAACCCGGTGGGGACTTATCACAAAAATCACTTTGTGATCCTTAGTTTGTTTAGGACATTAAATTCAAAATTCAAATTCAAAAATATCTTTATTCAGTAGGTAACATAGTTACACTTTGAATCGTCAATTTTACATAACGAACGTCTCATCCGCCTAAAACTACTGCAGCTTCTCACAACCTGTATAGCCGGGGAAAAGAAGCTGCAAGAAAAACCTCGGCACAGGGCCCTAGACGTTCTTTAAAAAAATAAAAATAAACATAAAACATAAAATATTGGTATACAATTGAGTAATTTAGCTGCCTAATATCAGTTCTCAGACAGTTAATCCCATGCATTCATATCTTCTAAATAATCACTAACTTTATAATAACCTTTTTTGTAAAGTTTTTGTTTAACTACTGTCTTAAAACAGTTGAAAGGCAAATTCTGAATGTCAATGGGAATCTTATTGTAAAAACGTATACATTGCCCCTTAAAAGATTTAGTAATCTTATGTAATCGACTGACTTGTAAAGCAAGTTTATTTTTATTCCTGGTATTAACAATGTGCCGATCGCTATTTTTTGCAAATAATCCTATATGTTTTTTTACATATATTAAGTTTTCAAAGATATATTGTGATGCCAAAGTTAAAATATTAATTTCTTTAAATTTATTTCTAAGTGACATCTTGGGTCCCAATTTGTAAATCGCCCGAATGGCTCGCTTTTGCAGAACAAAAATGCTGTTCATATCTGCAGCATGACCCCACAGCAAGATGCCGTACGACATTAGACTGTGGAAGTAGGCAAAATAAACTAATCGCGCGGTTTCTACATCGGTTATTAAACGAATTTTTTTGACCGCGAATGCTGCTGAGCTGAGCCTTTTGGACAACTTATCAATATGAGGACTCCATTGCAACTTAGCGTCCAAAGTAATTCCCAAAAATACAGCAGTATCCGTGAGGTCCAATTCCTTATTTTTTACAATAATAGAATCGAGGGGCCTACTAACATTCGATAACGTAAAATAAACA
Source organism: Pectinophora gossypiella (assembly GCF_024362695.1). Classification (NCBI taxonomy): domain Eukaryota; kingdom Metazoa; phylum Arthropoda; class Insecta; order Lepidoptera; family Gelechiidae; genus Pectinophora; species Pectinophora gossypiella. Next base: position 3,082,145 of record NC_065431.1, read on the forward strand.
TATTTTGTTTTATTTTCATTAAGTAGCAGGTTGTTTACAGTAAACCAATCCACTACCTCTGAAATGGCGTTGTTTACATTGTCAAAGGAATCTTGTCGTCTCTTTACTTTAAAAAGTAAGGAGGTATCATCTGCAAACAGCACCACCTCATGTTTTACAAGACTAGGTAGGTCGTTTATGTAAACTAGGAATAGAAATGGACCTAGAATTGAGCCCTGCGGGACGCCTATAGTGACGTTAGATCCACACGATCTGCAGCCATGCACATCAACCCTCTGAACGCGGCCACTAAGGTATGACTCCAAAAGAGCGATGGCATTATCAGTTATTCCATAGTGACGAAATTTCGCGATCAAGATATCATGACAAACGCAATCGAAGGCTTTGGAAAGGTCGCAAAAGACACCAATAGCATCTTTGGACTCCTCCCAAGCCTGAAAAACATGATTTATTAACTCAACACCAGCATCGGTTGTTGAGCGACCCTTTGTGAAACCAAATTGTTTATTAGACATTAAATTGTTTAAATTGAAATGTTGAAGTAATTGCAGTAATAAAATTTTTTCAAATATTTTACTAAGCGTGGGTAGTATAGATATTGGTCTAAAATTAGTAGGGTCAGAAGTACTACCAGCTTTAAACAATGGAATGACTTTACTGTGCTTCATTAAATCTGGAAACACACCATTGTCTACACATTTATTAAATATACATGATAGATAGGGAGCTATGCAATCAATCACGGAGTTAATGACTTTAACAGAGAGACCATGAAGATCTGCAGTCTTTTTGATTTCTAAAGATTTAAAAGCTCTTAAGACGTCCCTAGGACTCACGTGTGTAAATGTTAGTTTATCTACTTTGGACGTATCTATGTGCTCCCTTACAAGTGATTGAGCGAGTGCAGGAGATGACTTCAAGTCCTTGGTAGTCGAAAATGGAATGTCAGTAAAGAATTTTTCAAAAGCTTCAGCAACTTGCTTATCATTTGTGAGTAGTTTACCGTCAATTTGTAATTGATACTCGAGATCGCGTGCTTTGACTTTCCCAGTTTCGCTATTAATAACTTTCCAAGTCATTTTAATAATATCTGAGCTACCTTTAATTTTACTGCTAACAAACATTGCCTTCGCGGTAACGCAAACACGTTTGAAAACTTTTGAATACTGTTTTACATAGTCGTGAAAAGCTACGCTATGATTGTATGTTCTTTCTTCGTAAAGTTCATACAACCTGTTTCTACTCTTATAAATTCCTACCGTCGCCCAGTCACTAAAAATTGGTGTGTCTGCTTTCTTAATTGTTTTTGCCTTAAATACTTTATTAAATTCCGATTTTGTTAGATTAAATAGGGAGTTATATAACAAATTTGGGTCATCACAGTAAGGAAGTTCTGGTAATTTGTTTGACATATTATCTTTGAATTGTTCTAAACGACTACTTGATATGGGATTGCATGTAACATCCTTTTTCAGTGAGCGGTCAACAAATAAGTTGAAAGATATTTGTTGACCACAGTGATCTGACTTTAATTTATTAATTATTAATTTATCACAAGGTTCTAAGTTACTAAAAATATTATCGATACATTTCGCGGACTGTGACGTGATTCGGGTTGGTTCTGAAAAAAGATTTACAAGATTATAACACAGAAATAAAGATTTGAATGTAGTACTTAATGAGCAATTTTCCAGAATATCAATATTAAAATCACCGCAGACGATAACATGTTTGCTTTTATTACATAATTTGCATAAAGCTTCATCAATAACTTTCTCAAATAGATCATAAGATGAAGCGGGGGGTCTGTATACGCTCAATACAATAAGCCGGCTGAGTTCAATACAGGCTAGCTCAACAGTTCGCTCAACTGAGAGACTTACAATATCCGTTCGTTCCTTATATTTTAAACAATTACGTACTAATATTAATGAACCGCCACGGATAGCCGTCTCCCTGCTGTACGAGCTGGCAACCTGGTGATTATTGAAGCAAACGAACTCATGTTTTTTTAGCCAATGTTCAGTTACGCACATAATATCAACACAATTACTGTTTAAAAAAAGTTCAATTTCAAGTTCCTTGCCCAATATTCCTTGTATGTTTTGGTGTACCAGGTTGATTACATTTGTATTTTTCTTATTGCATTTTATATTTAATATGTCCTCATTTAACTTACTACAGCCAAAGTTTTTCTCTGTTCAATTACAGGCTGATCACCTGATTGTCCAAAAAGTAAGATGATCCGTGCTTCGGAAGACACGTTAAGCCGTTGGTCCCGGTTATTACTTACTGATGTAAGTAAGTAGTCGTTACATGAGCCGTGTCAGGGGCCTTTGGCGGATCAATAGTAACCCTGACACCAGGGTTGATGAGGTTGGTACGCCACCTCACAACCCACACGATAGAAGATCTTTATATAGCCAGAGTTCCTAATTGTCTGACAGGTGGGTGATTCACACTCAGTATTGGCTATCCAAGACAAATTATTAAAAAAATATCGTGACCATACATTTTACATTTCACTTATGACGTCACAAATTGTATGTTTTTAGGCTTGTATGTCACCAAAAACGTAACAACAGGCGTAGTACACAAAATTAGAACTAATAACTAATAACTAAATAAGTAAAGAGTCTATATTCCAACGATGCGATTAATTATTGACAACGTTTCGATATAGGACGGATATACGTCATATCGCCGCTTGATAATGAAAACCACGTAAGGAACATTTTGTAATTCTCTACATACATAAACATACGTACATAAACAGCCTATATACGTCCCACTGCTGGGCACAGGTCTCCCCTCAATCAACCGGAGGGGATATGGAGCATACTCCACCACGCTGCTCCAATGCGGGTTGGTGGAGGTGTTTTTACGGGTAATAGCCGGGACCAACGGCTGAACGTGCCTTCATCATCATACTTTTTAGGACAATCAGGTGATTCAAGCCTGAAAAGTCCTTACCAAATAAAGGACAGTCTCACAAAGTGATTTCGACAATGTCCCCATCGGGAATAGAACCGGATCTCCAGATCGTGAGCCTAACGCTGTAACCCCTAGACCACGGAGGCTGTTCAATTCTCTTCAACAAAACATGAATTTATTTTAACCTTCCAGGTTACCTTCCTCAATGATACTATAGATGGTGCTGTACAGGTTTTCCTTCGCTTAACCAGACATTCGAAAAAAGACATTTCGAAAAAATGAAAAAAAAAAAATGAACGAATGAATGAATGATGATTTTTTTTGTGCTTATGTTTTATTCGTATGTTTATGTCCTTTGTATATGTTGTTGTGCAATAAAGTATTATTGATTGATTGAAAAAAAAAATATTGACTCAAAATATGTTTTGATTCAAAGTTTTAGCAAGAAAATACAGAAAAACGTGTCGGTACGTATAACAATAGAATCAGAATCATTTATTCAACGTAATTATCATGGATAAACTTGTTGAAGGTCAATGTAACATTTTGAATTTACGTCATTTCGCAAGGTGTTATGGCTGAGGAGAAGAAATGACAAGAAACTGCAACAGCAACACATCTTTTAAATCAATGAGAGTACATTACAAGTTATTTAATAACTAGAGGAACACATTTAATACCATACATGTTTATCATTTAGGTAATCATTAATCTTATAATAAGCTTTTTTACATAAAGTAAGCTTCACGTGAGCTTTAAATTTATTCTCTGACAAATTTAAAATATTATCTGGTATTTTATTGTAAAAACGTATACATAACCCCAAAAAAGATGAATTTAATTTACTTAATCTAGAATTTTGAACAACAATTTTATTTTTATTCCTTGTATTGTAAGTAATAAAATACCCTGTCTCTTATACTAGGTATGAACCTGTATCATAAGAGTCAGTGTTCGGACGTGAGGTGGTTCTTAAAAAAAACATGATTATATTCAAGTAGCTGACACTGTAGTTAAAGTTCGGAAGTCATCATCTCCCTAGCATTATCCCGTTTTCACAGGGTCCGCTTACCTAACCTGAACATTTGACAGGTCCGGATTTTTACAAAAGCTTTTTTTTGACGTGACTTATTGTAGATTCACTGTAAAGTTAGGCTACATAAGCCATCCTCGGGCGCATCAGCGTCGTGCCGACTAGGAGTCGAAGTGGTCGCCAGGGCCGAAATCGGTCGGATTTTTTATTTTTGACGTGTCTTATTGTAGATTTGCCGCAGATGGCATTAACTACTTGGCCGGACAAATGGGGAGCGCTGAAGGCTCTCACCCGGTACAACGTTTAAGACAACAGGCCTGAGGGTGCCCAGTTGGGCGCGAACCTCGGCTCAGGGCGTCGTCTGAGAGGAAAAATATTTGAAAGAATTAATCGACCCTAGTGGGTCGATAGCATTTACAAAAGCAACTGCCTGTCTAACCTTCCAACCCGCGAAAGGAAAACCAGCCCAATACAGATTAAGTCACGTACCTCCGAAAATGCATTTCTCGGGAACGTGGGTTTCCTCACGATGGTTTCCTTCACCGCTGAGCACGTGATAATCATTAATCATTTTATCAGTTATTTAGTGAAACTTAAATTCGGAAGTGATTTTTCAAAAAAGCGGTTACGTTGTTTTCATTATCAAGCGACATTGTACGGTGAGGATATTACTAACACCTGGTCATCATCACTAATTTAAGAGCCACGCTTTTGTCGGTCTAGCATTCTCCATGCTGCTTTTTGGGAAAGTTAGGGCTGTGGTTTCCCTCTTGCCTTCCGCCCTGTACTCTGTCTGACGCGAGTGGGATGGCGTCCAGATTAGTGTATTTTAAAGCCGAATTCCTGTCCCCCGCCTCTGAATAGTACTGACAGTTACCTACTGCACCTGGTCTATCTATTATTATTTCTCATGGTATAATCATAACATAAGTAGCATAATAATGAACAGCATAATAATGAGGAGCTTGGTGGCGCAGCGGTAAACGCGCTCGGTCTGCGATTGTTGAAGTTAAGCAACTTTCGCAAAGGCCGATCACAGGATGGGTGACCACAAAAAAAAAGTTTTCATCTCGAGCTCCTCCGTGCTTCGAAGGCACGTTAAGCCGTTGGTCCCGGCTGCATTAGCAGTCTTTAATAACCACCAATCCGCACTGGGCCCGCGTGGTGGTTTAAGGCCCGATCTCCCTATCCATCCATAGGGAAGGCCCGTGCCCCAGCAGTGGGGACGTTAAAGGGCTGGTGATGATGAATGAACAGCCTATATACGTCCCGATGCTGGGCACAGGTCTCCACCCCAAACAACTAGAGGGGGTATGGAGCATACTCCACCACGCTGCTCCAATGCGGGTTGGTGGAGGTGTTTTTACGGCTAATAGCCGGACCAACTGCTCAACGGGCCGTCCGAAGCACGGAATTATCTTACTTTTTCGGACAGTCAGGTGATTCAAGCCTGAACTGTCCTTACCAAACAAAGGACAGTCTCACAAAGTGATTGGAAAAGATAAATAGAAAAAAGTGAAAGTGAAAATCTATACTCCGATACCGACCCCGCCGGCGTGGTCGACGACTTCCCTCAATCAACGCTTATCGCTATCGACCCACTAGGGTCGATTAATTCTTTCAAATATTTTGCCTCTCAAAAATTTTCGCGCCCAACTGGGCACCCTCAGGTCTGCTGTCTGAAACGTTGTACCGGGTGAGAGCCTTCAGCGCTCCCCATCTCCGCCCAAGTAGTTAATGCCATCTGCGGCAAATCTACAATAGGTCACGTCAAAAAAAGTGAAAATCTATAGTAAAAAAATTAAAAATAAATTACTGAAATCCTCTAGTAAAACAGTCTTTTATTGACAGATTGTATTATGAAGGAACGATGGAAACAGGTCTCTGTGCGGGGGACATGAAATTACATGGTTGAAGTAAATTGCAGGTTAGGGAGGGGACTGGTGAATATAGATAAAAACGATACAATAACAGCTTCGTGCTTCTTGGGTCAGTTGGCTCAAACATAAGTAGAGGGCGATCTTCTTCTGTCGTGTGGATTGTGAGGTGAATTACCAACCCCATCAACCCTGGTGTCAGGGTTATTACTGAGCCACCATAGGCCCCTGACTACGTACTTACATAGTGAGTAATAACCGGGACCAACGGCTTAACGTGCCTTCCTAAGCACGGATCTTTTTACTTTTTGGACAATCAGGTGATCAGCCTGTAATGTCCTAACCAAACTAGGGATCACAAAGTGATTTTTGTGACTTGTCCCCACCGGGATTCGAACCCGGGAGCGGTAGACGGCGATGCAGCTCACCTATCACGTTGGTATAACACAAAGCTCGGTGAGGTGTAGGTACTTAGTTCATCTTGCGATGGATGTACCTGTGACTACCCCAACAACGGATATTAGTCGTTGTCGGCGCTGCAGTAGCTCCGGCGTGGGGTTATTGTTTGTTGCGTTGTAGATGTTTAGCAGATAGGATTGCTTCAATGAAACCTTCGTCTTGAGGGGGATTGTTTATTGTCTTGCTAATGGTTACATTTTTGTGTTGTAAGTGCGCGTACGCGATAGTTGGTCGTTCGTTACGTGCGTGACGCGGAGATAGATCGTAGCGTAGAGAGTGAATTGAAAGAAGACCGGGACCGGGACCGGAACGTCATCGGGGTTGCCGTTTTTCAATATTATGGTGCGTTCACGTTGGCGTGAACATACTCGGGGCCCGGTTATGGGAGCAGCGGGCAGAGGCGCGTAAGGGCTCGTCGCACGCAGCCTCTCGATGTATTGATGTCCGCCACACGAGCTATGCCGTCTGCACCGGGGTATAGTTGCTTGATTCGTCCGAGACGCCAGCACAGCGGGGGCACGTTGTCTTCTTGGATGATAACGAGATCTCCGATTTTCAAATTGTTATGATTTTCTTTCCATTTTGTCCTTTGTTGGAGCTCAGCGATATAATCGTGCTGCCATCTTCTCCAGAATGACTGACGTAGCATTTCCAACCTCTTGTACCGTGATTGTATGGTGCGCGACGTGTCTTCGGGTATTGCAGGTGATGGTAGTGACGTCATCGGCCGGCCAATCAAGAAGTGACCTGGGGTGAGAGGAAGGAAATCTTGAGGGGAGGAAGATAGAGGATAGAGGGGACGGCTGTTCATTGTAGCCTCAACCTGCGCGAATAGCGTAGTCAACTCTTCGAAGGTTAAGTTAGCGAGCCCCAATACGCGTTTAATATGATGCTTAGCTGACTTAATGCCAGCTTCCGCTAACCCAGAGAAATGAGGAGCATAGGCAGGATGGAAATTGAATTTGATACCTTCATTCGCTGCAAAATCGGACAGATTGTTCACGTTATCATTAATGAATTTATTGATTTCTTTGGCGGCGGCTACGAAATTCCTGCCGTTATCAGAAAACACTTCCAGTGGCTTACCTCGCCGCGATATAAAGCGCCTAAAAGATAGAATAAATGCCTCCATGGAGAGATCGCTAACTGCCTCCAAATGTACGCATTTGTAGCGGAAACAAATGAACAAACAAAGGTAGCATTTTGTAGTGCGAGCGCCGCGCCCCTTCTTGTTGAGTATTGTAAATGGACCCGCATAGTCCATGCCTATGGTTTGGAAGGCCGGTGCAGGTGTGACGCGCTGCGCGGGCAGCTCGCCCATGCGCGGCGCCAGCGGCGCGGGCCGCAGGCGGCGGCACGCCACGCAGGCGCGCGCCACGGCGCGAGCTAGGCGACGCCCACTGGTGGGCCACACGTACTCCCGGACCGTGCTCAGCATGAGGGCCGGCCCGGCGTGCAGCAGGCGGAGGTGCTCGTACTGGAAGATTAATTTAGTGAGATGGTGATTGGAGTCTAGGATGGCAGGATGCTTTTTAGTAAAGCTGTAAGTAGAAGAATCGAGCCTACCACCCACTCGCATGACTCCCTCTTTATCTAAAAAAGGCGTGAGGGATAGAAGATTGTTTTTAGAACTTATAGATTGCTGATTAGATAGAGCAGAATATTCCTTAGGAAAGGATTGCATTTGTGCGTGCCTGAGAAGAATAGAAAACGACTTCTGCAGCTCCTCGACGTTCAGAGGTCCTTTAATTTTTGAAGATGGGTGCTTAAGATTGTGCACGAACCTGATAACGTAGGCGTAAGTACGCTTTAGCTTGCTGAAACGAGAGAAGTTTACAAACGACACGAAAGGATCGTCGACTTGCGTCGGTAACGAGATGTTCATCGAAGGTAAGTGATTGTAGTCATAGTTATTATTGTTTTTTATTGTACTTTTTATTGTATTTGTTTCAGGATAATTGGAGATCGAATGGGAGTCGTCCGTAAGTACGGGATCGTCTGCTGTCGTCGCAGGAAGAGTGGAGATTGGAGTAGAATCGTCCGTGAGTACGGGATTATCGGCTGACGTCGTGGATAGGATTTTCATCTCAGGTAAGTGGTTAATATTGTTTTTTGTTGCAGGTACCGGCCACAGGGATTGATCGAGCGCGAGGAAGGAGGGACCAGACCACCACATGCTGAGATTAGGTAGCTTCTCAGCGGAGACACCACGTGAGATGAAGTCAGCCGGATTGCTGGAGGTAGGTACGTGTTGCCACGAAGACAAGTTAGTATGTTCTAGTATTTCTACAGTTTTATTTGCGACGAAGGGTTTTAACTTGCTCGGGCTGCTGTGGAGCCATGCCAGTACCACAGTAGAATCTGTCCAGTGTGTACAAGAGGAGATAGGGCATCGTAGAGACTCCAGTACTGTTTTTGTGAGATTAGCAGAGAGCAGTGCACCTAGTAGTTCCAGTTTAGGTATAGTGAGCGGCGGTTTAGTTGGCGCCACTCGGGACTTAGCGCATAGTAGATTGACTGTGATATTACCCTGTTTATCCGTGGATCGCTGATAAACACACGCGCCATAGGCAAGCATGGAGGCGTCACAGAATGAATGAAGCTCAATCTGGATTGGATCGTCGCATAGGACTCTGCGTGGTATGGTCATGTTCGATAGGGATGGGAGGCTAGAACTGATCTTGTGCCATTCTTTTTGCAGGTCATGTGGGACGGGTTCGTCCCAGTCCAGTCCACGCCGCCACAGCTGCTGCATTAGCATTTTAGGCTGGACGGTGCAAGGTGAGAGGAGCCCTAACGGATCGAAAATTCTGAAAGATGTAGATAATATATGTCGTTTAGTGATAACATTGCTACTAGAGCAAGGAGGCTCAATAGTGAAGTGAATATCGTCAGTTTCAGGATCCCAACCTAGGCCGAGAGCACTAGAAGCGTCGCTCAAGCTTAACTTTTCTTGTAGGTTGACATTTGAAGCTGGAAAGATGTCCGGTGCATTTGAACGAAATTTACGTAGGTTAAAGCAACCAGATTTCAGTACTGCGGTAGTATTATTGAGTATATAGAGCAGGTCCGCCTTCGAATCAGCGCCTGTTAGAAGATCGTCGCAATATAAATCTTTCTGCACAATTTCTTTTATAGTGTGGTCTGTGCATTGCTCGCCCAGTTGCCACAAACACTTAGTGCTCAGGTAACTCGCACTAGCAAACCCGTAGGTGACGGTATTGAGCCTAAGTGTCCTAATAGGCTGGTCCTCATTCTCTCTCCACAATATGAGTTGGAGATTTCGATCGTCCTCATGTACTAGGACCTGGCGAAAGAACTTGTCTATGTCGCCCGCCAAGACGAATTTATGATGGCGAAATCTCAAGAGGATAGCAAATAAGGAGTCTTGTACCTGTGGGCCTATAAGTTGTATATCGTTAAGAGAAACGCCTGTCGTAGTAGGAGCTGAACCATTGAAGACCACTCTTAGCTTAGTGGACTCGCTCTGCTCGCGGAGCACAGCATGGTGGCACAGGAAGTAACTAGGTTCCGGCCGCTGTACTGGAGACTCGGAACAGTGCCCCAAAGCTTTGTACTCTGTAATGAAGTCGACATAAGATTGTTTTAGTTGTGGATTTTTACGGAATCGTTTCTCCAGTGATAGAAATCGTTTTCTAGCGAGGTGATAGGAATCGCCGAGACTGTCTGGCGTATCTTTCAAGGGCAATCGCACGCAGAAACGGCCGTCCTCTGCTCGAGTAAGATTGGATAGAAAGTGCCGTTCACACTCTTTCTCACTCTCATTAAGAAGCGGGCGTTTAGGCAGCTCTTCTAGCTCCCAGAATTTAGACATTTTACTATCGAGATCGTCAGACAGATTAGTACTAAAATTACACTGTAGATTTTCAGGTGGAGCACAGCCAAGGAGGATAGGACCGGATACGAGCCAGCCAAGCTGTGAACTTCTCAAAATTGGTAAGTTAGGACCAAGTGATTTTTGTTCTCGGCCTATAATGTCCCAGAAAAGATCTGCACCTATTAACAAATCAATAGGAAGAGACTGACAGAATTGTGGATCTGCTAATAGAATTTTAGGGGGCAGATTAAAGTGTTTAAGATCAATTGAAGACTTGGGTATGTTCCCAGTAAGCTTGGATAATACATTGCATGTCAGAGTAGCCGTATAGTTGGTATGAAGAGATTGTAAGCGTACAATACATCTTTCTGATACAATGTTGCATGGAGTATTTCCTATACCCATCACCTTGATAGGATTTGTTGGTAGGCAATGAAGACCCAATTTATCCTGAAGGGACTTTGTCATAAATGTAGATTGACTACCACTGTCAAGAAGACATCGCACTGTTTCAACTCGATTATTGGATGGATTGTGTACCTTGATGAGCGCCGTGGACAGCATAACGTGGCTGACAGGCTGAGCTGAAAAGTTGACAGCAACATCCATAGTGTCAACGTCGCTGGAGATCGCCGGCTGAGCCGAGACAGTTGACGGAGCAGGCTGTGAAGAAACCGAGTGCAGGAGAGAGTTGTGGCGTTTGTTGCACTCGCGACATGGGCCGCTCTTACATTGAGGAAGTCTGTGACCTTTCTTGAGACAATTAGGACAAAGATTGCGTTTTTTAGCTTCAGAATATCGCTGTTCTGGAGATTTAGCCAAGAAGGATGGACATGTGTAGATACTATGATCCCCACTACAGAAATTACAAACCCATTTGATTCTGATGTCATTGCTGTTTGTGGTAGAATTAGCCACTTGAGTTGTACAAGAAAAAGACTTGGTTTGAGAACGCTCTTGTTTATAATTATTGTTAAATTTAAAATTATTATTTGAATTGGATGTGGGCCTTTTAAATGTTTCATTTTTGTTTTGGTTATAATTAGCCAGCACATCTGCACGGTTTTGTAAAAATTTATTAAATTGTTGAAGAGATGGCATGTCACTTAGAGAATTTTTATATTCTTCCCAACGGAAACTTGTTTGACTATCCAACTTCATAGATATCATATGAATGATGAGCGTATCCCATTGTTCGGTGGGTTGTCCCAAGCTAGACAGAGCGCGGAGATCCTTATTGACATGATCTATAATTGACCGCAGATTGTGTTCAGTCACACGTTGTATAGACTCAATATTAAATAAAGAATTAAGATGGTTGTTTATTAGGAAGCATTTATTGTCATATCTCCCTACGAGAAGCTCCCATGCTTTAATATAGTTGTCCGTGGAGACTTCTAAATTGGCAGTTATGCGAGCTGCTTCTCCCACAAGGTAGGAGTTTAAATAGTGAAATTTGTGTATAGGCAGCAAGCGATCGTTCTCATGGATGAGAGATTTGTAAGTGTCTCTAAATTCGAGCCACTTGGAGTAGTTTCCATCAAACTTGGAAATTTCTATTATTGGTAACTTGAACGCGGGTATGGTCTGAGATTCATGAGGAGACTGACTCTGGTCTGGGGCACTATTACTATTTGCATCATGAAAATATTGTTTAGAATGCTTTTCTAAAATTGTAAGTGCACAAGCTATAGACTGAGTGAACTCTGACTCAGTAGTGTCCCTCTCATCAACCTCAGCGGCTAGATTGTCAACATCAAGTATTTCTATCTGATCTTGCAGCGAATCAAAGTCAATTGAAAGTGATTTAATTTTGTCTGCCTTTAGTTTGAGCTCGTTTACTTGAACATCGGTGAGGATAGGTACTGCACTTATTAATTGTAAATAATTTTTGAATTTGGTGAGACGAGACCGGATAGTACCTCGTTTGACTTTCAAGGCTTTTATGTCATTCATCTTTGTAGATTATAGAATTTAAATGCAGCACAATGTTCAAATAAAACTGGCGAGCACAGTAATAATGGAAAGATCTTACTTGAGCTCCTCCTTTCTCTAAGTGTAGCAGTTACCAGCACGTAGTCAGCGTCAGCGAAGATGGAGAGGCACGGCGCGTGCGACGTGAAGCGTCGAGGCCGGCACGACGCGAGCGGAGGCCGCGTGACACGCAGGCGGAGGCACGGGGCTCGCTGGCGGGCACAGGCCACAAGAATGGGCACGGGCACCTCTTGCGCTGGAATAGTCGGCCCGAGGCGGGGTATATAACGTGCAAAACAAGGCAGTGCAAAGGCCTACACTCGGGAGGGGGCGCAAACAAAAAATAAACACATAAAACCCAAAATTACGTTAATGAAACTGTAACTCGTGCAAGTGCAAAAAATGTTATGAAAAGGCGTGCTTTTGCAATAAAAAACAGCTTAAATCCTTATAGAAAGATAGTTGAGATAATTATAGTAGTGTATTGTAGAATTGTAGATAGAATTATTAGTTGAAAATGGAAAAATGTTAGAACGAAATTTACCAAATGTCAAACCACACTAACGGGCAAAAATTGTTGAACATTCACTTGTTTTGGTTAATAAAATGCTTTTAGATTAGTCGATATAGCACTGTAGTATTGTTTTCTAATTAGATAGTCCACTTTAAAATAGCTAGAAGCGCAAAAACTGGTAAAATACCAAAATGGAGCACGCGGTCGGGGATAGGTATAGTTCGTTGACCTTACGCGCTTATTGCCTTCCAGAGTTGTAACTGCGAATTGCACAGGTTAGAGGTTACAACGAGTGGATAGATTAGGACAATAGGATTGGAAACTTAGCTTTGATTGGCCGGGGAGCGTCCTCGTGGAATCCCAGGCTGCAGATTCTTGAATTTTTTCACGGTCGCCAAAATGTCGGCGCTGCAGTAGCTCCGGCGTGGGGTTATTGTTTGTTGCGTTGTAGATGTTTAGCAGATAGGATTGCTTCAATGAAACCTTCGTCTTGAGGGGGATTGTTTATTGTCTTGCTAATGGTTACATTTTTGTGTTGTAAGTGCGCGTACGCGATAGTTGGTCGTTCGTTACGTGCGTGACGCGGAGATAGATCGTAGCGTAGAGAGTGAATTGAAAGAAGACCGGGACCGGGACCGGAACGTCATCGGGGTTGCCGTTTTTCAATATTATGGTGCGTTCACGTTGGCGTGAACAGTCGTTAGCTTATGTTTTTCACTTTGTTGTGCTTGTAGAAATAGGCGCGGCCAATCATATCGTGACAGTACCGATACCTGCCGGCGTGGTCGACGATTTCCCGCATTCAGTGATTATTGCTCACTAGAGTCGATAAATTGTTTCAAACATAATCCTTTCAGATGACTCGTGAGCTGAAGCTGAGGTATGTTATCGACTGGGCGCAAGACGGAAAATTCCCTTGATATTAAAAACCTTAAGCTGAATCATCCCCTTCAGTATTCGGTACGGTGTCGCTAACATTACAGAAAAGTTACAAAAGGAATACAACAAAAAAATAAATATTTCTATCGACATTTTTTTCAGTGGCACCCGACTACATCACTAGCATACATTATCGTGTCACTCGCCGGTAGCCATCTTGGACAGTTTATTTGAAAATCGAACGCCGCCGGAAGCGCGCGCTTAGCGATGCTCCGCGGGAAAATGGGAGAATAATTGTTCTTTATTTTTCAGACAAAGGCATTGTCGCATTATGCCTATTATTTTTTTAAGTGTTTTATAAGTGCCGTGTGTTGAGTGATTGGATTTAGTTAATTATTTTATTTTCTACTTAGCAACAAATGGATGAAAATCAATCGATATAGGTAAGTTATTAATGACAATTATTTCTGTAGAACGGTTTATGTGATTACGATACTATTGTCTTTTGAAAACTTCACGCTGAATCCTTTACGGAGCGGGCAGGATACAAAAATAAACAATTTTTTTTAATTTACACGAATGAATTTTATAATTCCTGATATATGAAAATTCAATACTTTCAATTTAAACGGATCATCGTAATCAGAAAGTTGTCTCATGATTACCTGCGGCTCTGCCCGCCCCTATGGACTTAAGGGCGTGAGTTTATGTAGGTATGCATACTTTCCAATGTGTTACGCGAGTTTGGTGATTAGAATGAGGGTTTCGAGTCTGAATGCATCATCACCAGCCCATTAACGTCCCCAAAAACCCGTACCTAAATAAAGATTCTATCTATCTATCTATCTATCACTGCTGGGGCATGGGCCTTCCCTAAGGATGGATAGGGAGATCGGGCCTTAAACCACCACGCGGGCCCAGTAATTGGTGGTTATTAACGACTGCTAATGCAGCCGGGACCAAGGGCTTAACGTGTCTTCCGAAGCACGGAGGAGCTTGAGATAAAAACTTTTTTTTTTATGGTCACCCATCCTATAACCGGCCTTTGCGAAAGTTGCTTAACTTCAACAGTCGCAGACCGAGCGCTTTTACCGCTGCACCACCGAGCTCCTCATCTTCACATCTGAATGCATATAAGTTCGATAAACAAATGGCTCAGAAAGGGCTGTAGAGTATGTGAGAGGGGACCTAAGCGATTGTTTCTAATGTGTTCAGGGTGTCTAAGGAGTTACTCGTAACTTACATCCCCACGTCTAGGAGGCGGAGGAGTGGAGGAGGGGGAGAAAAGTCCCATTTTCAGATTTTTCGCTAATATCTCAAAAGGGTGAATATCAAAATTTCAAGTGTGGTGGCAAAATTTCATATTATTTATTCGTGAAAAATTGGGTTCCGACATGAAAAAGGATCCTTTTGGATCCTTTTTTTCACGAATCCAATTTTCACGCAAAAAAATATATAACAGTTCGCCACCAAACTTGGCACATTTTGATAAGTATTCACCCAAAAACGGTGCGTACTAGAGAAAAAAATTCTACTACCAAATGAAAGCTGATTAAATTTCCCACAATTTTGTTCTATACCCTTTTCTGATATCCCAATATTTTTTAAGCTACACCCTACAGAAAACTGCCAATGAATATGTTATTAACTTTCAAATTCCACCCACTCCATTCCATCTACGGACAACCAGACATCGGCAGGCATTTCATCCTTATTTTGTGGATACACCACCAATCCGCACTAAACGTTTCGCCTTATCCTTTTTGGTGCGAACAGCAAAGGACTGGAACAGTCTGCCGTCGTCTGTTTTTCCAACTCGTTATAATCTGAACGCCTTCAAGGCTTGAGTGAATAGGCATTTGCTAGGTAAGCATGATCCAAGCATAGACCACCAGGTGAGATTGAGGTCAAACGTGAGCCTATATTATTAAAAAAAAAAACAATAGGTACGTCCCTGTCTTCAATGAGGATAAAAACTGCCTATTTCCCCCATCAGGTGTCGCTACTGTTGAGTATTCTTAAATATTGACAGTTCCCCATACTATTTGAGTATATGATAAAAAAAGTAAACAAACATATTGTTTTGGTTATATTAGTATTGGATGACAAAAAGACAGGTATAACTTAAAATACCGGCCACCCTACCCTACTCTGAACCGGCGTGCGTGTATGAAGCGATTGATGAATGTGGAGGAAGCAAGAGAAGTGTGTCAGGATCGAAGCAAATATAATTCTATAGTCTCTGCTTACCCCGGTGGGAAATAGGCGTGAGTTTATGTATGTGTAAAATAACACTAGGAAGCGTCAGCGACGACTTAACTCTCTGCCCACCCCGTTAATGATTACAGACGTGACTTTATACAGTGCTACAGCTAAGGCTTGTTATTACAAAGAGTTTTTATTATAGCTTAACACAATATCAGCTGTCAGTTCTCACATAAACAAACAGTGTTTTTATAATGTTCTATCGATGAAAAGAATAGAATTCCTTTGGTTTCTATCACGCTATGTATATTACGGCATGGTTCGTATCTCGAAATGCATAACAAAACCAACGGGCTTAGCACCGTAAGCGCGCGACTCTTTCTCGCCTCGACATACGTCACCCGTCACTCTCTCACAGTACTGCACAGAAAGAGACAGATGATCTCTGTCGCGGCGAGAAAGAGTCGCGTGCTTACAATGCTAGGCCCGCTGGTATGCTCAATCCTATCTTCTTCTATCGTGTGGGTTGTGAGGTGAACTACCAACCTCATCAACCCTGGTGTCAGGGTTATTATTGAACCTCTGACTACCTCATCGGGTTATTGTGGTGACTTCAGTCATCCCGTGATCATGGCACTTGCATTGCAACAGTGTCGAAATACCGGGAGTCTCATATCCTTGATTTAAACGCGGTAAGGTCCCGTTATTTTGTGTTTTAATTATGATAATAACCGCGTAAACCTAAAACAATGTTTCAAATTCATGTTTGGATCATAAATTCTCAGCGGTGAAGGAAAAACACTGTTAAACCCACATTCCCGAAATACGTTTCGGAGGTAGGTATGTGACCTAACTTGTATTGGGCTGGTTTTCCCTTTGCGGGTTGGAAGGTCGCTTCTGTAAAACCCCGATACCGACCCCGCCGGCGTGGTCAACGATTTCCCTCAATCAGCGCTTATCGCTATCGAACCCTAGGGTCGATTAATTACGTATTTCAAATATTTTTCCTCTCCGACGACGCCCTGAGCAGACGTTCGCGCCCAACTGGGCACCCTCAGGCCTGTTGTCTTAAACGTTGTACCGGGTGAGAGCCTTCAGCGCTCACCATTTGTCCAGCCAAGTAGTTAATGCCATCTGCGGCAAATCTACAATAAGTCACGTCAAAAAAAAAGAAAAAGCTTCTGTAAAAACCGGACCTGTCGAATATTGAGGATCCATCATCTTCTCATCAAGAGAATGGTTTAATCGTTACTGTCAGTCTGAATACAGCAATTAACCAATGAACAGCCTTCCGGTTTGTGACTTCGTCCGTGACATACCTACCGTGACAGACACACTGTGAAAACACAAAGATAAATGTGACCAATTGACTACTTGACAATTTTCGGTAAAATATTTTAAAAATTAGTGGGATGATATAATATTTACTTGGCACCGAGTTCAGAATTATAAAATTAATTAACTAATTGAAAATACGTACTTATTACTTTATGCGAAGTAAATTTATTTATTGCTTTTTAGTTTTGCGTTTGAAGTCGATGTTATTTTTGTTAAAATTTTATTTTATACTTTTGAAATTCCTTAAAAAATATCCGTAACTGAAATTATCCGAAACTAACAGATAATCAGAAATAATTTATTATCCGTATCCGTAACCGTATCCTGTATAATAATCATTCTTATATCCATATCCAATCCGTATCCGAAATTTCATATCCATAACACCCCTGGTCCACTCTCTCACAAACAGATATCACACTCTGGTGCTGATGCAAGGAGTGCATTAAGCATGTGCACGGCACGGAGGAGTGGCGATGGAATCATGGTCTGAATCATCCCTCCAAGTTTTCGTTACGATGTTACTAACAGCCTGTATCGATATCACTAATCCTTACTCTCGCTAGGGGGCAGGTTAAGATTTTAATAAGAGCCCTCATGGGGCATTGCAGACTCAATAAGCACCTACACAGAATGGAGCTGACCGAGTCTCCTTTATGCAGATTCTGCTTAGGGGAATATGAGACGCCACTACATCTGCTGTGCAGCTGTGAGGCTCTCATACATAGTAGAAGCCGTACACTTGGGGGCCACATAATGGACCCCCAGGTAGTCATGGAGCTTTCTCCCAAAAAGACGTTGGATCTCTTCGAACGGATCGGTCTAGAGGAGGATTTTTAAATGTAGGGATTTAGGTCACAATAGATCTGATAAGGTCGCAGTCATCTCGCGGGCTGTTTTTCAGTCCGGCCCTCACAATTTTCAAATAATTAACAGCCTGTATAGTAATTTGATGGGTAGCTATATTTATTAAGTACATTTTTATTATTTAGGCCTGCGTGGGTGGAAGGCCCTGACATGGTATAGGTTTATAAAGTATTTACTGTAACACACTTCTTCTATCGTGTGGGTTGTGAGTTGGAGTACCAACCTCATCAAACCTGGTGTTAGGGTTACTATTGAGCCGCCAAAGGCCCCTAGCTAATGTAACGACTACTTACTTACATCAGTAAGTAGTAACCGAGACCAACGGCTTAACATGCGTTCCGAAGCACGGATCATCTTACTTTCTGACAATCAGGTGATCAGCCTATAATAAACTAGGGACCACAAAGTGATTTTTGTGATATGACCCCACTGGGATTCGAACCCGGGACCTCCAGATCGTGAGCACAACGCTTAACCACTGGACACGGAGGTTGTTAACACACTTATATTCGCTAAATCACATTCTAATGTGATTTTCTTCAACAAAACCTTGATTTTACTGAAGAAGCCAAATAGACTAAAATCATTATTATTATTTTAAAATTGTTTTTAATAATGTATGTGTTGTTACGAATGTAGTTGAATGGAATGTATTTATGTATTTTTAATTTACAGTTCACCAGTGTTTGAAACAACAATGTTTACGCGAATACTTCCGTGTTTGTATCAGAGTAGAGTTCAGAGTATCAAAGTTGACAGACATTTCCATTGTTTGAGCACTCGTTTATGTTATGATTCGGCGAAAACTCGCCAGTATGTCAGTATTCTACAGACTGCACTTCGGGAAATGTGCCCGCGATCTAACGAGCTCATTCCACCATCCCCCTTTTATCTTCAGACTTCCAGACGCACGGCCGGGTTCCATCCCTATTTGGTGGACATCCCAACTATTCGCACAAAGCGCTTCGCATCGTCCTTCATTATGCGCACTGCTAGAGAGTGGAATTCTTTGCCGTCTACTGTATCTCCGAATGCCTATAACCCGGGTGCTTTCAAGGCCAGAGTGAACAGGCACCTTCTGGTCAATGCCTTCGGGCAAGTCTGAGGCCAAGAGCAAACCCATTAAAGGTAAAAAATGGTTTCCGAGTACTTTCGATATATAGGTAACTAGGCTGTAGACATAAACATAACATAAGTTCACGACTATATCCCAATTGGGGTAGTCAGCAGACGACATCCATCGTAAGATGAACTAACATCCACACGACCCAAAATTATTACACATACATACATAAACTCACGACTATTTCCCACCGGGGTAAGCAGACACTACACTACACTATTTGCTTCGATCCTGACACACTTCTCTTGCTTCCTCCACATTCTTCAATCGCTTCATACACACACGCCGGTTCAGAGTAGATCGTACTAAACCTTTTCTAAGGACATCTCCAATTTGGTCAATGTAAGTCTGCACATAATTATTGTTTATTGATTTTAGTGCTCATAAATTGCGGATTTTTAGACTATTTAACAGCCTCTGTGGTTTAGTGATTCGAGCGTAAGGCTCACGATTTGGACGTCCGGGTTCGATTCCCGATGGGGACATTGCCGAAATCACTTTGTGAGACTGTCCTTTGGGTAAGGACTTTTCAGGCTTGAATCACCTGATTTTCCGAAAAAGTAAGATGATTCCGTGCTTTGGAGGGAACGTTAAGTCGTTGGTCTCGGCTATTAGCCGTAAAAACACCTCTACCAACCCGCAGTGGAGCAGCGTGGTGGAGTATGCTCCATACCCCCTCCGGTTGATTGAGGGGAGGCCTGTGCCCAGCAGTGGGACGTATATAGGCTGTTTATGTATGTAAGTATGTATGGGTTTTAGTGACATCGTAACGAATACTGAATGAGTCAGACAATGATTCCGGATCGTTTACTTAGTAATGCCCTAATTTATTTTTAACCTAGAAGACCCAATAGTAGTTTTGTTGATACACGCTATAACCGCACCGTCGTGGGTAGAATTTCATCAAATATTCAAAACGTAATGGAACCGATTTTGACGTCAAAATATAAGTAATAAAAATAACGATACTTTATTCAATTTACGTAAAGCGCCCGTCATTAACGTAGTTACGTGACTGTTTATCATGAACAAACCCATTTTTTTTGTTTTGATTTTCCCCGAAGGGTAAGGCAAAGGGAACTATGCCCATACAGCCATGTCTTTCGGTATTTTTTCCTTGATGATTAATTAAATTATGAAAGGTGATGACCATGAATAATGAAACCTAAGCCCTCACCCTCGGAGCAGACACCTACTCCGAACCCCAAACGAATTAAGTGTTTTATATTAAAAGTCTTTAAAAGTCCGCATAAACTTTTGAGTTATGAAGCGGCTTGTTGGCACGAAGCGAAAATAGATAGATACACTTTGTTTACTGAATATTCCGATATAATAACACTGTCGCGAATGCTTTCCGACTAACTTAATGCGATCACTAACCACAAAACCACCACTTCGTATTAATTATTTTGATTATTCAATGAAGAAAGCAACTGTCCCGTTCCCGCCAAAAAGCCTGAACAAACCCATGTTTGAAAGGTTATAATACGAGTTCAGTAGTTAGAGGAACTCAGATTAATTCAATAAAAAAGAAGAAAAAAAAAGAAAAAATGAAATTCGGTAGGAGGCGGGCTTTTTAATTAAGTTTAACTTAGTTTAAATGTTAATTGTACATAATTTATTTAATTTTGAATTATTTTATTCTTAATTAAAATTCATAAATGAGTTAAATAGAAAAAAGAAAATGTTTTTCTTTTTGTATTTGATATTTTTGTTCTGTAAGTAACTGTTTTGTTTGTGGTGTAAATAAAGTTTATTAATTCAATAAAATAAACCTTCACATATCACGTTGGTACAATTTTGTTAGCTCGGTGACGTGTGGTTACTTAGTTCACGCGATGAATGTAGAGGTACGATGGGCTGCTAAAATCAAATCAGTTTCTTGCAAAGTAATAAAATAATTGGTTGCACGTATATTACGGTTGATTTTCACGAGGCTTTTAGGATTTATGCCCGGTGTTGTTATATAAGTTTATTTTATTTTATTTATTTATTTATTTTTAGTTGCCATTTATTTTAGTTTTATTTTTAGTTTATTTTTATTTATTTTTAATTTATTTTTAGGTTGCCGGTATATATGTACGTATAGTATAGAGTAGAGTATTTATTATATTAACTTTAATTTTACTTTTAGGTATTTATTTTTTGTTGCACCATCCCGCATACAAGTTGTTTGTAAATGTTTGTTTCCTTTTGGTGGTTGCCCGGAAGAAATTGCTCTAGAGCAATAACGCCGCCCAAATTGTACTGTACTCGTGTGTTATGTCTGATTGTTGAAATTTAGTTCTGTGCAATAAAGTATATTTGAAAATTAAAACACATAATAACGGGTTCTTACCGCGCTTAAAGTAGGGATATGAGACTCCCGATATAACACCCGCCCGGCCGCCTCCCGGTATCCCTACTTTAAACGCGGTAAGAACCCGTTATTGGCCCCGATTCCTGCAGACACCGCCTAATTTTATTTTAAGTTATATCCGTCATTTTCATATCCGTCGAAAAGGAAAGGGACGGATGATTCACAGCTCTTAATTTTAGGAAGAATGAGTAAATGAATGAATAACCCGGGCGAATCAAAAGGTACGTCGCGGGTATGCAATCCGTTTGACGTGCTGTCTACTTAACTATGTCGGGTTATTGACGGGTGTAAAATTTTTAGACGGTTGGTTTAGATTTGTGCTTAAAATTGACGTGTGTTCCATAAATTTTATGCTTGTCGATTACCCGTCCCTTTCCTTTTCGGCGGATAAGAAAATGACAGATATAACTTAAAATAAAATTAGATGGTATTTACAGGAATTAGCACCATTATGTGTTTTAATTATGATAATAACCGCGTAAACTTAAAACAAAGTATATTTGATTTGATTTTGATTTAATTTGATTTGATTTAAAATGCCTATGGAATTTGAGAAACAGTAAAGCTGTCGTAGTTATCTGTTTGGTGGAATAGTGGTAAAAGAGAGCGGGGTTGGACTCATACAAAATGCGCGTTAGGGCCTTTCCAACTTCTTCCATTCCGTGTTAGGAACCATAAAAAAAGATAAAAGATAAAAAGAAAGGGAATATATACATGACACTTTCTCATGTATTCTTGTATCACACATCGCTTTCAACGACCTCCGTGGTCCAGTGGTTGAGCGTTGGGCTCACGATCCGGAGGTCCTGTGTTCGATTCCCGGTGGTGACATATCACAAAAGTTACTTAGTCCCTAGTTTGTTTAGGACATTACAGGCTGATCACCCGATTGTCCGAAAGTGATGATCCATGCGTTAG
Source organism: Pectinophora gossypiella (assembly GCF_024362695.1). NCBI lineage: Eukaryota > Metazoa > Arthropoda > Insecta > Lepidoptera > Gelechiidae > Pectinophora > Pectinophora gossypiella. The sequence goes on from NC_065431.1 coordinate 3,104,463, forward strand.
TCCCGGTTACTACTTACTGTTGTAAGTGGTCGTTACATGAGCCATGTCAGGGGCCTTTGGCGGCTCAATAGTAACCCTGACACCAGGGTTGATTAGGTTGGTAATCCACCTCACAACCCACACGATAGAAGAAGAAGCAACTTGGTGACAGTTTAGCAACTTAGCGACACTTTAGCAACTAGGTGATATTTCAGCAACTTAACGACACTTTAGCAACTTGGAGACACTTTAGCAACTTGGCGACACTGTAGCAACTTGGCGACACTGTAGCAACTTGGCGACACTGTAGCAACTTGGCGACACTTTAGCAACTTGGCGACACTGTAGCAACTTGGCGACACATAAGCAACTTAGCGACACTTTAGCAACTAGGTGATATTTCAGCAACTTAACGACACTTTAGCAACTTGCTGACACTTTAGCAACTTGGCGACACTTTAGCAACTAGCAGCGGGGTGGTGGGCAAGAGGGAAACCGCTACCCAATTTTTCCCTAAAAAAGTAGCATGGTACACTGACAAGAGCGTGGCTCTTACATTGCTTACTGATGGTTAAATAATGCTACTGAAATTGGATGTAGTAATTTCTGATACTTTAAGTAACTTAGGAACCCATTCCGTGAACCCACACGATAGAAGAAGACATCGCTACCTATGCTAGTTAGCTGAACTATCCAGTGACCTTATTGGCTTTAACTGTGGGCGTATATAAACTGAATAATGAACCAGTATCGACCGCTTGCTCTATGGTGAAATGTCAACCGAACTTTTCCCATGCGGCGAATATCTGTACCGTCGGTGAAAAGTAATACAAGTCCAAAATTCAAGTTTTGAGAAAATCGAGTTTAAAGTTAAAAAAATTCTAGCTCGCGACTTATAAGGAATAATGGAACAGAAGTTAGATGTGTCGATAGGTGATGATGGAAGGTTTCTTTTCTAATATTTAGTTATATTTAGAACCTAAACAGAAATGGTAGAGGATCAAAATAAATTACATATATCAGTTGACACCAACTTTTATTTTGTGTAATTTGATACAAGTCTAGTTATACCTTTTTACACACATAACTATACAAAAGTCATCGTTGATATATCATATTTCAATTAATAATTTTACAGTCTTATTCTACAAAAAACAAAATGTCTTGGAAGAAAGTTTATTTTATAAAGTTGTAGAAAGGCAAAATTCTATTTATTTTCTTTAAAAAGTAAAGAAACGTAACTTATATCAATTGACACAAACGATAAACTATGACGAATTTGTGTCAAGTGGTTTAACATGACTTATTTTTTTGGTTTTATTGTGTAAAATGATACATGTTTTTACGAATTTCTCGTAATAAATACATATAAAGATGGTACACGTATATATAGTGTAAGGTGGCGATAATAAGATATTTTTGTTATGATTTTACTCTCAAAACTCATAAATAACCGGTCAAAACCACCACTGCTGCCCGCTACAAACACATTTTGTCCACTACACTACGCCCCTAATCAAAACCACTTTTTTCCACCCCTAACAAATGAAGGTAAGAGAAATCATATTAAGACTGATCATTAGGAATGTTTGAATGTTTCGGGCTAGCCTGGCAGTATGGCCTGAAGATAAAGGTGATGTACCTACGTACTTTTAAACCAAAATCACACAAACCGGTAAGTGTTACTTCTTTCCTACTGAAACTATTTAAAAGATCACAACTCACTCCACAATCAAAATCCCCTAAAGTAAAGTAACATTCGATATTTCAATCCCGGTCTAATGGTAGCCCGCAACATTGACAAAACGATAAACGGAGTCGAATCAATGTTGACGATAAGAATAGGTAGTGAAAATGAAGATCATTGGTTCACCTCCAAACCTATAGGTTACACAGGGCTATCCTCAGGGTAGGTCTTATCACCTTTACCATGGTCTGTTATGGTTAAGCTAAATGAGCTCGTTTCCGCAAAACTCTACACGTAAGCACACGTGGGGGACTTTCCGCGTATCCTCGCGTATGGACCACTATTGTGAAGTGGGCAAACTTCCCACTATATCATCATCATCCTCCTGTCCTTATCTTACTCTAGGTGGGGTCGGCACAACATGTATGAGCAAAAGTCCCATCTTCTTCTTCTTCTATCGTGTGGATTGTGAGGTGAATTACCAACCCTATCAGCCCTGGTGTCAGGGTTATAACTGAGCCGCCATAGGCCCCTGACTTGACTCAATGAATACTCGAATTTCCCATATGTAATGTTATTTTAATGGGCTCAGTTTTCCGCATTAAACGCAAGTGGTCCATTATGCGTGCTTTTATTGACTATGTAAGCCAACTAACTCCTTTCAGAAGCTCAAATATCTCCTGGGATTTTTACAAACTTTGTGACCTGGTTTAATTAAGAGGTTGTGCCCGTGGTGTTGCCAATTATTTATTTTAATCTAATCTATCCTTCAAGATCCCACTGCTGTGCAAAGGCCTCCCCTTCCTCTTTCCATTTTTCACAGTCCTGTGCGTAATTCTCTCTTATATAATCAAAATACAGAAAAAAATATTACTGGTGGTGCTCAAGAGTTCAGAGTAGTTATTCCCTATATAAAAATGAGGAAGCTCGACAAATTTACACCATTGAACGTGTTTGAGAAACTGGTAATCTTCTCTTGAGAAGATGTGGTAGATCCCGATGCTGCCGATGCCGAGCTGGATCCCAGTAGGACCTTAAACCCAAAAGTATGTACGATCATCTACGGCTGTGTAGGTTCAAAAATACCACTACCGGCGCTTGCATCAAAGATCTAACCAGCGTGTATTGAATGGCTTGCATATTAATTAGAGCTCGATAATATTTGGAGCCATTATTTCACGTCTACAACCTCCTTAGCAATGAAGGCAGCGTTCAATCTGCCACCGCTTAACCTGCATGTAATCAAGAAAACTATGTAAAACAGCTATGCTTCAAGCTAAGGGAAGGAGACTAACGACAGTTATGACAAATCTCAAATACCTCTTGACTAACCCTGCCACGGTGATAACGACGCCATGATCAGGACCCACAACTTATTGAGGTACTATAATTAAGTACTACAAGGTGGCTTAGCAGAAAGAGAAAAAATACGGTTTGGTCTGAAGTACTAACTTAACCTATACCCATTCGCAATGCGGATCAGATATGGTTTGCTGTGGCTCTAGACAAAATGTCTTCCCATAGACAGGTTTATGCGGAGGTTACCCTAGGATACACACTGGTGGCGCATGGAATCGAACTTGTATGTATCATTATACACGACACGTCATTGATATCCAAGATCGTATTTTCTGAAATATTTTGATATATATTAATTTATATTACTTTTCACGAAAAAATAAATTTGGTGTTTGATGTTACAACTAAAATTATATCATTAAACACGGACCGTGAGAATTCAAGGATTGCGTGTATTTTAATATATGTTGAGTTGCATTTACTTACACCAAAATATTTAATGAAAATCTTCATTTCACTTTAATACAAGTTAAGATGAATTATGTTACACGTGTTATAACAGCATGAATCCTTCACAAACAGTACTTATATCACTGAACACAAAAATTATCTCCGTATTTATAATAGCTACAGTTACGAGAATTAGACAGAAAGAAAGAGAATTTTTTGAACATGAAGTGTGTGCTAATAACTCAAAAGTGATACAACTCGAGTTGTATTACTTTTCACCGACGGTACAGATATTACACCACCACTTTCAATAACCATAATGTAATATGTCTTAAACGCCGTGGTAGCCCAGTTGGTAAAACGCTTGCCTCTCACTTTGAGGTCGCAGGTTCGAATCCAGTACAGGCCTAAACCAATGATTGTCGAATTTGTTTTCGAATTCATCCGACATTACGACTGTAGTATAAAAAAAAAAGTTTATTGCAGTATCTTTTGGTACATAGTTTTTACTGGGTTTGGAGCCACCTTATAAGCACAGATATGCTTGTATTAGGTGACTCCGCTCATCCGCCGGCGGGGACGCAGTTGTGTGCAATTGCGTTCCCGTATCCCCGCCACGTGGCGGCAAGGAGGACCACCGTTGGGTTTTAGTGGGTATACCCGGTTTTTCCGGGGAGTCTCACATAACCACATCGCCCCCCTGGGTGGCGTGGTATGCGTAAAGCATTTCCCAACGCTAAAAAAAAAAGTGACTCCGCTCTTCCATAACAATTTTCGTAATTGTACCTTACGCTAATTGACAAAATAACTTAAAAAAGAAAAGAAAAAATATTTAGGCATGCATTTATATTTATATTTTGAATTTTGTTTCGTATTCTAAATACAGCCATGAAAGAAAGTGCATTTCTTCGAGGCAATGACGTCATAAATCGTCTGAAACAGACGTATAAGGCCAATGATGATGATGATGATGATGAGGTCTACCCCTTCCTCTCCTTCCTTCAATTAGAATCGGGTCATCAGGCGTATGTTACGTCCTTCGGGCGCCAATATCAGCTACCGTCCCTAAGCGGGATGTATTCAGAAGTCACAACTAACAACCCGTGTTTACCCATGTGAAAACAAAAACCGGTGTTTTGATCGGTAAATTCCTTACCATTATAAATAAAACTCCATTATTTTTATCTACGTATATCATCATACATGTGATGATGACCGCTGTCACGAAGTAGGTGGTGACTGAGTTACGGCGATTAGGCGAGTGACACAATCTTCAATCGTGTGGGTTGTGAGGTGGACTACCAACCTCATCAACCCTGGTGTCAGGGTTGCTAAGCATACTTACATCAGTAAGTAGTAACCGGGACCAACAGCTTAACGTGCCTTCCGAAGCGCGGATCATCTTACTTTCGGACAATCAGGTGATCAGCGTCATATCCTAACCAAACTAAGGATCACAAAGTGATTTTTGTGATATGTCCCCACAGGATTCGATCCCGGGGCCTCCGGATCGTGAAACCAGGGCTCAACCACTGGACCACGGAGGCAATCAGTGACACAATAATAACACAAAACAATGCTATTTATCTAAAAAATCAATATTTCAATTTTCCTATGCGCATATAAAAGTAAGTGCGCGATGCAAACATGTCAAAAAGCAATATTGCTTTTCTAGATGAATTGCTGCACGTTAAGCCGTTGGTCCCGGCTATTAGCCGTAAAAACACCTCCACGAACCCGCATTGGAGCAGCGTGGTGGAGTATGCTCCATACCCCCTCCGGTTGATTGAGGGGAGGCCTGTGCCCAGCAGTGGGACGTATATAGGTTGTTTATGTTATAAGTTCTTAATTCTTCAGGATTTGTGCCCGGTTAATAGCTATAGGATTGCCTCCTGTTACATGGGAGTTAGACGCAGCTGGCAAGGAGTAGGTGTACCTATGTAGGTGTATATCTCTGCCTAACCCTTCGGGGATACAGTCGTGATGTTGTGTTAATAAAAATTAAATTAAAAATGTAAAAAAAAACCCCGATCAAAAAAAAATTACTCAATTATTATGACAAAAGGTTAAAAATGCTAAACCTTATAAAAAGCAAAAAATAACTTATCCCACATATGCTTGCAAGCAAACTGAGCGTGTAACATTCCTATCACACTTAACAAACGACCTGATGACTTTGAAGACCAGAACCGATTTCCACCAAACATAGCTAAGAACACTCTCGACTGATATACCTTTCAAACAAAAAAAACCGCAATACAATCGGATCATCCGTTTGGGAGCTACGATGCTACAGACAGACACATACACGTTTACACAGACACGTCAAACTTATAACACCCCGTCGTTTTTGCGTCGGGGGTTAAAAATAATAAAGTCGCCATAACTCGACCGAACCATCTCATACCCACACGAAGCCCACGTTAATAAAATAGTAATAATATTGATCGGCGCGTCATCGCGTGGGCGTTGCTGCCTACCCCACAAAGCGAGGGCGTGTGTGGGTGTCATCACGGCGCGGCTATTTTGAGGTGGGTTCAGGTCAAGATTTTAAATATTTAATGACGTTTTCTTCCTTACTCAAGGCATAGAACTAACCATACGTACAGTCATGAGCCATATCATGTACCCACTTTAGAACCTTTTCGCACTATCATATTTGACATTTAATGAGACTTACAGTTTAATTTGTCAAAAAAGTTAATGTGACATGGTTTCAAAGTGTATACATATTAGTACTCGTGACCGTACGTAGAGAATGATTTTCGAATTTGTTTTCGAATTCTTATTTGGATATGTTTATCACGTGCTCAGCTGTGAAGGAAAATATCGCGAGGAAACCTACATTCCCGAGTGTCGAAGGTGTGTAACCTAACCTTTATTATGCTGGTTTTTTCTTTGCAAAATTGGAAGGTCAGAAAGGCAGTAGCCACGGTAAAAAGTGGACCTGTCACATCTTCAGGTTAGGTAAGCGGACCTTGTGAAAAACGGGATAACGCTAGGGATATGATGGCTAGTACGTATACAGGGTGTTAGTGACATCGTCAATTCAACAAGTCAAGTTGTTGTCAAGTGGACAATTTGTTCAGGTGGGGTTTCTCGGATGGCTCGGACTTAAAGTGCAAGTGCGGCACTGTTCCCCAAACGATGGAACATCTTACATCGTGTCCTGCGAGCCCGAACACCTGCACGCAGGAGGATCTGATGAGCGCTGCAGATAGCGCCATACTTGTTGCCAAGTTTTGGGCTGATACTATTTAGTTTGCCATCGACACGATAAGAAGAGTGACAGCAAAAGTACGAAACAGAAGATAATAATTAAAAAAACACTAATGTTTTCATTAATTTTCCAACTGGTAATTCCACTTGATATCAACTCAGAATTATGGTTTGAGTAAGCTACTTGACAACCTCACCAAATGAGACACTTTTTACGAAACGTCAAAACGAAAGTTTTCTTCGGAATTTGGATGGAAATACTGTCCTGTGACGTCATCAATATAAGCGTTCAAACGTCATTGTTACTATTCATAAATAAAATTCGAAAATAAGTCGAAAAGCAAAATGAGATTGGTTTTTGGTCATCAGAGACTGGCTTCTATTTCCAGATTAGCATTTCATAATTTATCTTGGACCCAGTCAAATACCCTATCACCCCCTTCGGTACTCGTTACACTTTCTTTTTGACGTGACTTATTGTAGATTTGCCGCAGATGGCATTAACTACTTGGCCGGACAAATGGAGAGCGCTGAAGGCTCTCACCCGGTACAACGTTTAAGACAACAAGCCTGAGGGTGCCCAGTTGGGCGCGAACTCGTTATAGTGTCACTAACACCCTGTATAGGAAGGACCACGTAGTAGGTACCTATACATACTACGTGGAGAAAGGACATTCTCCGTCCCACACCAACTCGAGCTTGGAGCTAGCTTGATTTACGTCACCAATCCTTCATCTATCATCTATCATGTGGGTTGTGACGTGCATTACCAACCTTATCAACCCTGGCGTCAGGGTTATTATTGAGCCGCCGAAGACCCCTGACGCGGCTCATGAAAAGACTACGTACTTACATTAGTAAATAGTCAGCATTCTATCCTAACCCTGACAGGGTCGATAAGGTTGGTAATCCACCTCATCATACACAGGTTAGAAGAAGAAGTAAGTAGTAACGGAGACCAACGGCTTGAAGGTTTCCCGAGGTATTCCGAAGTACGGCTCATCACATTTTCGCATGATCGGGTGATCACTCTGATCATAACCAAGCAGTTATTTTCCCACCGGGATTGGAAACTGGACTTCTCACTGGACCTGTCTGAACTCAGGTATTCCAGGTTGAAGTTGTGTCGTATTATGTTGTTTTTAAAGTATATTTTTCCATTGTCTCCAGAAAATGGAAGAAATCCCAAACCCTTACGAGATTGAAGAGATAACAGTACAAAAAGTGGTGGCTAGACTGAACCAGCGCGCGCCAAGGCGAAACTTTGACAAATTTGGCGAAAGGGTTGGCCACGGGTTGGAGAAGGTTGGCCAATACGTTGGCCAGAAGTTGGACAAGATAAGCTATGAGACTGAAAAGTTGCAGACAAAGAGCGAAGCGTCTTCTAGAAGGAATAGCGATGACGGTGGTCGAGCTAAGAAGGAAGGATTTAGATCAGGTAAGTTTCGGTGTTTCCCCCTCCGGTTGATTGAGGGGAGGCCTGTGCCCAGCAGTGGGTATATATAGGTCGTTTATGTTATGTTTATGTAAGTTTCGGTGACTTACTTTCGACCCCTTTCGTGACCCTGTAAATCACTTACATCAAATCAAATCAAATCAAATATACTTTATTGCACACAACATACAAAACAAATTCACACAGATGAAGACAACATCGCAGTGGGTTCTAATCTCGGGCTCTGAACCACTGAACATAACTTTCACGAGTTTGAAGTCATGTTTGGATTATTGATACCACGTGGTTTCCTGGATTTGTGCCCGGTTAATGGCAATTACTCGCCATTACATGGGACTTGATTTAGTAAAGTATTTTATTACCTAATATTATAATACGGTCAACCATGTAAGGTTGTTTCCTAATTGCTCGTGGCTTTGTCCATTAAGGATTACCGACGCAACTTTATGTATATTTAGACACGCGATCAAAACTAGGATAATTTAAAGAAAGGCCAGGTGGCCTAACGTGCGCAACGTCATAAAATGTTGTCACGGTTATTTTATCGATTCTGACGATATAATTTTTGTCTTTTATAAACTATTGTATTTCTTCCAGATGGAATCAGCTCTGAACCTCCCACAGCGAGCGTGACGGCCCACGACGTGTGGGATGAGCTGGACAGCTCCACGTCCACCACCCGAACAGAGCTCAGCCTGTCAGACGCTGCTGAAGATCAGGTATGGACTGCCTTGGTATTCTTGGTAGTTATCCCGTTTTTTGACAGGGTTCGCTTACCAAACCTGAAGATTTGACAGGACCGGTTTTTTACAGAACTGCCTGTCTGACCGTCCAATCCGCAAAGGGAAATGCATTTCTCAGGAATGTGGGTTTCATCACGATGTTTTCCTTCACCGTGATAATTATTTATGATCCAAACATGAATTCGAAAACAAATTCGACAATCATTGGTTTTGGCCTTTGCTGGTACGAACCTGCGACCTCAAAGTTAGAGGCAAGCGTTCTACTAACTGGGTTACCACGGCTAACGGGTGGACTATTATATGGGACTTAAATATAGCGACCCTAGCAAGCATGAGCCAGGGTTGAAAAGCAATATTGCCCTCTAGCACACCCCGGACACGTTACACAAAACACCTCGTTTTACACAGACACTACACATTGACATTATCGTCGTGTGTGTGATGTCTGACGCCCATACGACTGAAGACTAAAGTAAGACCGAGGGGGTGAGGTAAACCTAGCTCAGACGCTGGTGGGGAGCGGAGAGTTGCCGTTCTACACGTAGTATGATTCCTTATTCTATGACGATACTTAAGTACGGTCCCGAGCACTAATACTTTTACACTTTAGTGCCATTTACTTTTTGGACAAATTGAACTGTCATTAACGTCCCCACTGCTGGGGCACGGACCTTTCCTATGGATGGGTAGGGAGATCGGGCCTTAACCATCACGCGGGCCCAGTGCGGATTGATGGTTAGTAACGACTGCTAATGCAGCCGGGACCAACAGCTTAACGTGCCTTCCGAAGCACGGAGGAGCTCGAGATGAAAACTTTTTTTTTATGGTCACCCATCCAATGACCGGCCTTTGCGAAAGTTGCTTTGCTTCAACAATCGCAGACCGAGCGCGTGAACCGCTACGCCACCGAACTCCTCACGCGACCTGGTTCTAAAGTGGATAAGTACATGATATCGGTCATGACTGTACATTATGGTAGCCAATCTGCAACGAATCGGGTACGCCTTTACGGTATACCAACCAATAATGAAAATGTCATAATACTATGCGTTACGAATCTCCGTGACGAAATTACATTTCCCAGAACATAACAATTTCTAGAATCCAATTACGCTTTTGCATATTCCGCGTTTAAGTATTTCCGTTCGTCTCTACTAGGAAATGAAATGAAATGGGACGAAATAAGATGAAATGAGACGAAGTGAGATGAAATTAATTGAGATAATAACAGTTGAATTTTGATGAAATGAGATGAAACTAAATAAAAAAATTACATATATTTATTAAATCATACATATATTAGGAGCATTGCACTCTATGGAAGTGAAACGTGGACTATGACACAGAGAGACAGAGAGAGGTTGGAAGCGTTTGAGATGTGGTGTTGGCGAAGGATGGAGGGTAGAGCTGGACTGAAATGGTGTCAAATGAAAAAATGCTGGAAAGAGTTGAAGAAAGGAGAACCATATTGAAGACTATAGAGAACCGGAGAGGAAATATGATTGGCCACCTGATACGACACGATTCATTTATAACAAACATTATAGAAGGAAAAATTGAAGGGAAGAGAGGAAGGGGTAGACCTAGGAGAACATTTATGAAACAAATAAAAGAGAAGGTGCAGGTCGTGTCGTATCGGGAGGTGAAGGTTTTGGCGGGAAGAAGAGAGGAATGGTGATCACTCCACCGACAAGAGCGCAGCTCTTAAATAGAGAGAGAGAGGGAAGATGAAACTACGTTCTTCTCTCGTGTAGGTTATGAGGTCGGGCCCCGTGGGAAAGTACATTGTCAGACACATTACGTCCATCATGGCATTCAACATGTTAAATATATTTCTGACATAGGTACTTACTTAAATATTAATGAGTACTTACTTACGTCAGTGAATATTTACGATGGTAGTTGAAATTTTCGTTACGGGGTGCGCTTATGCCAGCGTACATTCCACTCAACATTTATAATGACATTCTCACAATAATTTAATTGTGATCCTTAGTTTGGTTAGGACATTCCTGGCTGATCATCCGATTGTACGCCTCAATAGTAACCCTGACACCACGATAGAAGAACACACATACAGTGTTTCGATAGTGTCGAAATATCGGGAGTCTCATATCCCTACTTTAAACGCGGCAAGAACCCGTTATTATGTGTTTTAATTACGATAGAAGAAGTTACAACTGTCAAATAGCCAATTGTCCAAAAATTGTAGCTTACCTAGACTTTTTTAGCGAATATTATCTGGAAATAACTAAAAAATAACCGACCGCTTAACAACGATTTATTTGGGTAGTTGTAATTATACGTGTTATGACTCCTAAATTAAGTAAAAGGACGTCTTTTGCAAAGTTGCAAAGGTCGAAGGCAAACGTGACACGATTTGAGAGAAGTTAGCCAAGGATTCAGTTACTTAATACCACTGATTTATAATTGGGTAATTTCCTAGGTCAAAGATAACTTATCATATTCTGATTACTAAATAAAGACAGATCTAAAGGTGTCAAAAAACCTTTCCCTTTTTTCTTTTTATATATAAATAAGTATTTGTGAATTTTATAAAGTGAAATGTAATAATAAGTGCGACTATTTGTCACGTTTTTCTATTATTTATTTATTTTATTTTATTTTGATGACGTCACATGTTGCTTTTCCATACAAATTCCATAGTGATTTCGTGTTTTGACGTTTAGTAAAAAATAACTGATTTGACTGGTTGGAAACTACCCCGTTATGTTACTATCATAATACGACGAAATCTTGACGCCAACTTAGCTATACTTTCATACGCAGCGGCATATAGACATATCCCGGACACTTCATACAAACAACTTCGTTTTATACAGACACTACACATTGACATTATCGTACACGCGCATCTGTGTGTGTGACGTCTGACGCGATTGAAGACTAAGGTAAGACCGAGGAGGGTGAGGTAAACCTAGCTCAGCCGCTGGTGGGGGGCGGAAAGTTGCTGTTCTATACGTAGACACGTACATAAGTATACGTGTATTATTCCCTATTCTATGCTTCAAGGCAAAAGTGAATAGGTACTTTCTAGGAAAGCATATCCTACCCTTGGCCACATCATTACTTACCACCAGGTGAGATTATGGTCAAAATAAATGTCTCATCACTAGTTTAAGAGCCACGCTCTTGTCGGTGTAGCATTCTCCATGCTACATTTTTAGGGAAAAATAGAGCAGTGGTTTCCCTCTTGCCTTCCGCCTCGCACTACTCTGACGCGAGTGGGATGGCGCCCAGAGTAGTCTATTTCAAAAATGCTTGCTTATCATGCATTAAAAAACCTACCTGTCTTTTCCAGGTTAGACCACAACCCCGTCGACGTAGCCACGAGTCAGCGCTCCCTGGAACGCCCCTTCACGCCAGGACACCATGGAAGTCAGCAGACAGCCTGGCTCCGGACGTTGCCTTCGGGTCTTCACTCGCTGATATCATGGAGAGCCCTGCGAACAAGGTAGTACGTTTCCATTTTAAGAGTTGTATATCTTTTTCTTCTTCAGGTGCCTCTCCAACCAGTGGAGGTTGGCCATCAGCTCTGAAAATCTATCCTTATCTCCCGCGAGGCGGAACAGTTCGACCGCACTCGTGATCCAGGTCCACTCTCTGATGTTACGCAACCAGGACTTCCTCCTCCGACCCACTTTTGTTTTTCCTGCGACTTTGCCCATCATTATGAGTTGCAGCAGCTGGTACCTTTCGTGTCTTGCACATGCCCTAAATATGCAACTTTTCTCTTTTTGACGGTCTGCAAAAGTTCACGTTTTCTTTGAACTTGCCGTAGAACTTCCTCATTTTGTCTTTTTAATATCCTTTAACCTTCACCTTTGTTTTAATACCACTCACCCGTGGTTAGGGAAACGCGCAAAAAGAAAATAAATCGTAAAAAAATCTGACTCGGACATGGAGATGGTACATTCCACCGCTCTCCTGTCATCACCCAAGTCAAGATTCAATAAATTTTGTCGAAATCCATAAGTTTCCTTTTTCTCTAACATGCGTGTCACGTTATTTTGTTCGTATTTTAACAGAACGACATGACTTATTTAGGCCAACCGACAAAAAGACATAATTATATCGTCAGTATCGATAAAATGACAGTGACAATTTTTTGTCACGTTGCGCATGCCCTACAGGAATTGTGTCTCATTAATGATGGGGTGAGGAGCTCGGTGGCGTAGCGGTAAACGCGCTCGGTCTTCGATTGTTGAAGTTAAGCAACTTTCGCAAAGGCCGGTCATAGGATGGGTGACCACAAAAAAAAAGTTTTTCATCTCGAGCTCCTCCGTGCTTCGGAAGGCACGTTAAGCCGTTGGTCCCGGCTGCATTAGCAGTCGTTAATAACCATCAATCCGCACTGGGCCCGCGTGATGGTTTAAGGCCCGATCTCCCTATCCATCCATAGGGAAGGCCCGTGCCCCAGCAGTGGGGACGTTAATGGTCTGATGATGATGAATGATGGGGTAGCCGCCTATTACATGGGACTTAAACATAGCTGGCGAGGAGTGGATGTGAATACTATATACACCTCTGCCTACCCTTTTGGAGATATAAGCGTGATGCTATATTTTTTTTAATACGGAACCTAAAGCTATTCGCAATAACAAACTCACATAACTACTGATTTCAGAGTGAACCTTTTGGGTCGGGTGATAAGAAGGTACAAAAAATATATTTTTATACCTACATTGTATTTTGTCTGCTCTGCATGTCTATATTCGATGTACTTAATCATTGTACCAACACTAAACTTAAAGCTCTTGACACACAGTCGGCGTGACGAGGCGCAGTAATGCACTGAAGTGTGGCAAAGTCGTCACACTGCGGGCGTCACCCGTCGCGTCAGCACTGTACTAAAGGCTCATTGATGTGCACTCGTCGACGAAATTTAATATATTACTAAACAGATGTCGGCCGCAACGTTACCGTTTGAACAACAGTTACACAGCACAACACCACGTGATAATATAAGTTACAGATCACTACAATAATAAGTAATACAATGGCCCTGATTCCTACAAACACTTCCTACTTTTATTTTGAATTATACCTGTCATTTTCTTTTCCGCCGAAAGAGAAAGGGACGGACAATTGTAAATATTAAAATGAATGAGTAATTGAATGAAAACCTTGTGTGCTGTCTTCTTAATTCTGTCTGGTTATTGACCAAATTAAAATTTTGAGAGGGTTGTTTTTTCTGTCGACGATTGACGTGTTTTCCATAAATTTTATACGCGTCAATCATCCGTCCCTATCGTATTCGGTGGATAAGAAAATGACAGCTTAAAATTAAATTAGATGGAGCTTACTTGAATCAGCACCAATAAGTAGCAACAGCACCATCTAAATTAATTTTAAGTTATAGTCCTTTTGTTATCCGCTGAAAAAGAAAGGGACGGATAATCGACACAAATTTATGAAATACACGTCAATTTTAGGCAGAACTTTAAAAAACCCTTCCAAAATCTTATACTGGCTATTAACCCGACAGACTTCAGTTGACTGCACACATAAAACGGGTTTCATATGAGCGTGATGCCTATTTTATTCGCCCGGGTTATTCATTCATTTGAAAATTGCATTGTCCATCATGCGTCCCTTCGAGAAAAAGACGTCCAAAAAGAAGTAAGTTTATGTGTGTAGCTGCAGTATGGCACAAGTGACAATTAATAACTTTTTTGCTAATCTTTTGTCAACAGATTCACCTCCGTGACGACATAAGATCCATCAGGTCGGATAGTTCAGATGATAAACCCAAGCCTGGTTGGAGACTAGTGAGGAATATGACATCAGCAACCGGGGCTTTCTCCCCCAAGGATGCGCCCACAGCACCCGCCTTGCCTGGTACCCCGCTGCCTGGCTTCCAGGTACACTTAGCTTCTTCTTCTCACGAAATGATGTATCTTCCCGAGAACTTAAAAAGGCCTCTTCGATGCAATTCATCCTTTTTTTATGGAAGATAGGCAATGATGACTGATAGTAAGTCATGATGTGGCCGAAGGTGGAAGACACTTAGGTACCTAGAAAATGCCTATTCACTCTTGCCTTAAAGAGGCCCAGATTGTACCAAAAATCAATATGGCAATTTGACATTTGAGCATGTAAAAGTAAGTGCGCAATTCCAACAGATGTCAAAAAGCAATATTGCTTTTTTAGATGAATCGCTTCGATGTGGTCTTTTTAACCACCCTGATGAAAGTACGTAGTCGTTACATGAGTCATGTAAGGGGTTTATGGCGGCTCAATATTAACCCTGACACCAGAGTTCTGAGAACAGCAGGCTCTGCATGGCATCCGCATCGCGCGCGAGCCGAATAATAATAGCCATCTACGTGGATATATAGTTGCCGTGCGACGAAGGCAGATGTCGCTACGTAGATGTCTGTCAAATGAGGAGAATGTTGCGAATATTTACGCCACTAGTTGGCGCCACCTTCGCAAGATGTCTCCTATCTCAATAATACGCGTTGTCAAATCGTGACGTAATCAGAAAACCCTCACTGATCATCATTTGTGATGTGTGATTGAATATTGGTTCCAGCCAAAATCTGACAAGGGTTCAGAATACGGTACCAAAGATGAATACCAAAGGAAGCTGTCACTGCCAAGTTATCCCAATGAGAAGGAAGAAAATATTGGGGAAACTAATCCAGAGGTAAGGATGAAATAATTATTTGGAGGATTACTGCACATAATGTTAGAGTGTATTCGGAATGACAATCATAGGAATAATGTACTCAAATTGTATGTTGTAGTATTAAGGAGGTTGGAGTATGTAACAGTGTTTTGACTTTTCCTTTGTCCAGGGAAGCTAAAGCACTATATTGATTAGCAGCTCAACCTGCTATCTTTTTCTGTACTTATGTAGTTGTTACAGAGCGACATAGTCAGTAGTGACTAAGCTCTTTAAATAAAGATTAAAAAAATCTATATTATTTGAATTGCTGACCTTCGTCATATTTAATCCAGAATTCTTCAGAACACATAGATAATTAAATAGCAAACGAACAGTTTTGTGACTGTACGTAATCCACCCATCATAATTAACATTTAAGTATTACAAGACGATAGTAGAAGTACAATCGGCGGCTTTATTTCTGAATAGCAACCTTGGAGTGAAAGAAATAGTAGTAGTAGTTATAGAAGAATAAACACAATCTCTTAGTATAGAAGTAGGATTATTACTGCGTATAGAACGGCAACTCTCCACTCCCCACCAGCAGCTGAACATAGTTTACACTTGAACCATATGGCATCAGACATCGCACACACAGATGCGCTTTACGATAACGTCAATGTGTAGTGTCTGTGTAAAACGAGGTTGTTCTTATGAAAAAAAACCTTTTTCAGGGTCTGGATCCTGAGTCCCTAATGTTCAGGGACGGGAGACGGAGAATCGACATGGTGCTGGCTTATGAGGAGGAAGATTATGGAGTCATGACAGAGGCTGAAGCCAAGAGGAGGGAGTACCGGAGGACATTTCAGGTGAGATTTCTCGTCTTAGATGATTCTCACAGCCATGCACCAGGGACAAGGCAGGTGGAGGCTCTGGAGCGGATTCTTGCCGCTACAAAATCCGCTCCAGCGATACACCGGTGTGCACCTTCGGTGAGTTTGTCCGTGCAGATAGCATAAACTTCCGCCTAACCCCACCCCACCGAAACCGAGCAGATATGGAGTTCCATTCGCTATGATCCTGACACACTTCTCTTGCTTCCTCCGCATTCATCAATCGTTTAATACACGCACGCCGGATGGATTTACTCTGTAAATCCTACTTCTGTTCAGGACAAAATTTGGTCGACGATCACAAGATCGTCTTCCTCAGGTCTTCCTCTGCCAGCTCTACCAATAACCTTCTCCATATGTGTACAATCAAAGAGCAAAACTGCAGTCACTGAGCCCAGCGAATTATTTGTAAACAGTGATGAAATTATGAACCATTAGTTGTCATTATAATAAAATTTATGTTTTTGTAGGTGCTTTTGGCCTATTACAGAAACGACATATACCAGGAGGTCTTAAGTGCAACCAGTTAATTTATTACTTTGCAAGAAACTGATTGAACTTTTGCATCTTATCGTACATATATACCGTTTTCGTAATCCTATTATCCTTCATCAGCTCTACGTGTCCAAACCAAACTATGTACCACACATAAAAGTATAACAGCTACTCCACAGTTGGTATACAAATAGTCCGTGTTCTAAATTGACCCGACTAGGAACCCAATCCAAGAACTCTGGATTGGTGTCCAAGTGTTCAGCTGTTACACCACGGAGCTGGCAGGAAGTCAATTTTAATGCTACTAACGTTTTGATGAAAAGGATTTTATTTATACGATTGCATTTTTTTTTTCAGGATAACCTAATTAAAGAAGGCTTAGAATTAGAGCTAGAGAACAAATGCTTGTCCTTTGATGAGAAGACCTGGTTCCTAAAGATCCACATACCTTGGAAGACGGAGATGAGGCTGGCTGAAGTAATAGGGATGAAACTACCCACTAAGAGATTTATTAGTATTTCTGTGAGAGCGTGGGTGAGTATTATACGGGATGTTAGTGACACCATAACGACATCTTCTGGTGATGATTCAGACCATCTGAGTTGATATCACAGAATAGAAGAAAGATATTGGAAGGGCCAAGTGAGCGCGAAACGCGCGCCAAACAAGTATGAGCAAATAGTTCATACTTCACCTTTGCACTCTCTCAATCTTTACAATGTACAAAGCTCCGCGATAGGATATTAAAAGATCGTCTTGTGCATTATATACCTGCAGGGCAAAAAATCTGACACCGACTATCATGGAAGGAGATCCCTTCTGATCACAGGAAAGTTAACAACCTTAGTATGATCGGTTATTTATCGAAAAAATACTTTTGTATGCAGTATCTTACGGAAAGTAATGATAAAATTGCTGCCTATCACATAAAATATAATAATACAGGGTGTTAGTGACATCGTAACGAAAACTTTGAAGGATGATTCAGACCATGATTCTAAGTTGATATCAAGTGGAATTTTAAGTCGCAAAAGTATGGAACGGAATATAATTTAAATTTAAAATTTAAGTACACTTAAATTTTCATGAATTTTCCGACGGGAAATTCCACTTGATATCAACTCAGAATCATAGTCTGAATTATCCCCCTCAGTATTCGTTACGGTGTCACTAACAGCCTGTATATTGCCGGTAAAGTGGCAATACAATTTGAGAAGCAGTATCTCATCTGTTTGCAGGAGTAGTAGTAAAAGAGAGTGGGTTTGAACCGGCGACGGCGGTTCTCATACAAAATGCGCGTTAGGGACTGTTCATTCTCTTTGTTCTATTCCGTGGTTGAGGAAAATTTATGGACTTGTTAGTGTTTTCTATTGATTCGAGAGGAAACCCACATTCCCGAGAATATGTTTCGGAGGTATGTGACCTAACCTGTATTGGGTTGGTTTTCCTTTCGCGGGTTGGAAGGTCAGACAGGTAGTCGCTTCAGTAAAAAACCGGACCTGTCAAATCTTCAGGTTAGGTAAACGGATCCTGTGAAAACGTGGTGACGTGATTCTCTAAATATAACTTCACCGCTATCTTCGTGTCCCACTAGCCTAGGTTGTGGCTCAGACGAACACCAATTGCGTACTTACTTTGATTTGTTTGTTTACTTCGAATCGTGAAATAAACAGTTCAAATAATATAGGTATTGGCCCGATTCCTGCAGACACATTCTTATTTTATTTTAAGTTATACCTGTCATTTTCTTATCCGCCGAAAAGGAAAGGGACGGATGATACATAACTGTTAAGTAATTTTAAAATGAATGAATAACCTGGCGAATAAATAGGCATCTCGCTTTGACGTGTTCTCGAATTTTGGAAGGGTTTTTTTAAAATTTCTGCCTAAATTGGACGTGTGTTACATACATTTTACGCCTGTCGATTACCCGTCCCTGTCTTTTTCGGCGGATAAGAAAATGACAGGTATAACTTAGAATAAAATTAGATGGTGTGTGTAGGAATCAGCACCATTATAAAATGTTAATAATTTGAAGGTTATTATTATTGTTTACAAACAATACAATAAAACGTAAATATTAGTAACATACCCAGTTTTAATCAGTAAATGTTAAGTAGCACAAATATCACTCTTATTACGGAAACCAAATATTATTACGACAAATTATAATAAGAAATATTAATACAAGAGAATACAGCAACTAGTCTTTCAGTTTTCGCTTCTCTCGACAATAATAGTCTTCACTTGTTTTTTTTCTTCGTAGTCCCAGACTGAACACCCGCCAAAACTTTTTTCTCTTAAAAAGTGACGTGACGTTCCTTTTTTGAAATGAAATTTTTAAACTTAATAATGTTGGCAAACATTATTAAGTTTAAAAATTTCACTCAGAAGAAAAGCAATAGATTAACAGACTAGTTTGATAATAAGGGACTGTCTAAGATACGTTCGTCAAAAACTATAATAGATGGCGCTGTTAAGATTTTCCTTCGTTTTACATACATACATACATAAACTCACGCCCGTAATCCCAAATGGGGTGGGCAGAGCCACAAGTAATCAAAGACAACTTGCAGCCACTGCCCACTCCTTCGTTTTAACCTTCTAATTTCATGGATACCAGACTTATGCATTTTTTATCTTTGTTATACCCATATAAATGATCACTCTTTGTATTACACTTAGGCACAATTGGGTCGTATACTAGGTTCAAGATAAATTATGAAATTCTGATTACTAAATAAAGACAGGTCTAAAACTGACGAAAAACATTTTCTTTTTTCTATTCAACTTATTTAGTAATTTTAATCAAGAAAAACGTAATAATAAGTCCGACATTTTGTCACGTTTTTCTATGGCGTCACAGTGTGCTTTTTCATACAAATTCCATAGTAATTTCGTGTTTTGATGTTTAGTAAAAAGTAACTGATTTGACTGATTGGAAACTAGCCTATTACATAAAGAGAAGCAATATAGGTAGCAACATAATTCGATACATAATGTGATCCAAACATCAAGCAACAATTATTTTTATGTATGTTTCTGCCATTTATTTTTGAACCTGTTGTGTAGGTACCTGAATAATGACTCACGCCTATTTCCCAAAAAATAAAAAAATAAATAAAAGAAAAACATTATCAATAACCAAAACAAATCAAATAATCATTATCATTTCGAATAATGAGAAAATAGTTATTTATCACGTTTAATTTCTACAGCGCCATCTATACTATTTTGAACGTGGCCTGTAAAGACCCTTATTGTGGTTACAGAGTGAAGAGAAACAAACGGAAAAGGACAAGAAGTGGCATTCAAAATGGCGACGGCGGTGGAAGGAGTTGTACGAATATGAACACACCAGAATCGAACCTGAACCCTCATTCTACACCGCCACTGAAAATAAGGGAGTCCGGCGGGAGGAACAGTGTGTACCTATATCATAGAATATTTTTTACGGTATTTTTTACCTCTTTCAGGTATAAAGAACACGTTTCTTTTTAAATATGTAGTGTTAGATAAAAAAGAATCGATCGACCTTTTACTTCTTCTATCGTGTGGGTTGTGAGGTGGATTACCAACCTCATCAACCCTGGTGTCAGGGTTACTATTGAGCAGCCAAAGGCCCCTGGCCTGACTCATGTAACGACTACGTACTTACATCAGTAAGTAGTAACCGGGACCAACGGTTTAACGTGCCGTCCAGTGGCTGAGCGTTGGGCTCACGATCTGCAGGCCTGGGTTCGAATCCCGGTGAGGACATATCACAAAAATCACTTTGTGATCCCTAGTTTGGTTAGGACATTACAAGGCTGATCACCTGATTGTCGAAAAGTAAGATAATCCGTGCTTCGCAAGAAACGTTTAAGCCGTTGGTCCCGGTTACTACTTACTGATGTATGTAAGTAGTCGTTACATGAGCCACGTAAGGTGTATTTGGCGGCTCAATAAGAACCCTGACACCAGGGTTGATGAGGTTGGTAATTCACCTCACAACTCACACGATAGAAGAAGATCCCGTTTCAATTCATCACGTTTTTTTACATCAGATTTCAGTTTTCTTCAGTTGTATTTTTTTTTCTAGGTTCCTAGTTAAAGATCGACACACTCAGTTCTCTCCAGCTCAGAGAAGTTTATTGGTCATGCAAATATTGTTGAGAGCTAAATATGACAACAACGAAACTAAGGTCAGTCAGTGATTTGTTATTCATTTCACGCATTCCGGTTAAAACTATTAAATATCCTCTTTTGGCATGACTCGTTGAAGATTGTCCTCACTTTTCTGGATAAATGGGGAGCGCCGTGAGCTTTCAGCAGGCCTGAGGGCGTCCAGACGTGGTAGCCCAGTTGGCAGAATGCTTGCCTCTCTCTTTGAGGTCCAGGAATCCAGCACAGGCCTAAACCAATGACTGTCAAATTTGTTTTCGAATTCATATTTGGATCACAATGATTATCACGGGCTCAGCGGTGAAGGAAAACATTCCCGAGAAACGCATTTTCGGAGGTCCGTCCGGTTTGTTTGCATTGCGCACTTAGTTTTATATGCGCAAATGTCAAATTGCAATATTGCTTTCTTAGATGAATTGCTTCGATGTGGCCATTTTAACCCACCTGAAAATACGAGTGACCGGCGATTCAGACGGAAACCCCAGTGGATCGTCATAAATTGAAGGATTTATATTTTTCAGATGGGTATCCGTCGGTTGCTCAACGATGGAACCTACACAGCATGTTTTCCACTTCACGAGGGTCGGCATGATGTGGACACTACTGATGGCACCCTCACTGACAGACGGGTAAGATGTAGTTATACAGATCCATATTCGTATTCTAAGATTTTTTTGACGCTTGTCGCCAAGCGCGATGAATTGAAAGCCCGACCGCCTGCAGCGATCAATTTTATACAGTGTGTAGTTTTTCGGACCCGACAAACTTTAAGGGTGGATTCTACTAGTAATTTCATCGAGAAAACACCCCCATATGTGGGATTGTTACTATAATTTATTTTATGACACGAGTCTCCTGTTGTGTGGGACATACCTAATAGTCTACCATTTATGGTCAGTCACATCTCTAGCGCGAGCAAACCAACGCGTCTCAATGTTTGGATCTTGTAATTTAATATAATATCCTAAGTTGGTTCCCCAAGATACAGGCACAGCCTAGTATGGGTACCCCTGTTGAACTGCCACTGTTTTTACTTAAATTGTAAAATTGCGCATAATATTCTATAAATTTTAACAAAAATATCTTTGTAATGTGTTTGTTCAATAAAGTTATTATTATTATTAAGTAATACAGTTCATTCAGTTATTTGTGTGGGGTTTTATTATAATTACCAGCGCTCCCTACACCTGTGCCGGACATAATATAATAAGTACTTAACAATAAGGTGACAGACTATGCTCCCAGCGAATGAAAAACGAAAAAGCTTTCAGCTTCATCCATCTTCGTTCATATTCCCAGACAGCCAAAAAGCGTAACACAATACCCGTGCTAAGCCGTTGCGAGTCGCTTGTAAAGAATATTTATATGTTCCAGCTGCTCTATCTAGAATGGGCACGGCCAAGCAAATGGTACAAGAAGCAGCCTCTCTGGTTGGTACGCAGGTACTTTGGAGACAAAATTGGATTGTACTTTTGCTGGCTCGGATTCTATACTAAGATGCTGTATGCTCCTGCCATTGTTGGAACCCTGTGCTTTTTGTACGGATTGGCTAGTATGGAGTCCAGTGATAATATTCCCAGGTTAGCAATTTTTTTCTGAATTCTCTCCTGGTTTGACGGTATAATACTTACTCTTCTTCTATCGTGTGGGTGTGTGAGGTGAATTACCAACCTCATCAACCCTGGTGTCAGGGTTATTAAGGAACCGCCAAAGGCAAATGTAACGACTACTTACATCAGTAAGTAGTAAGCAGGATCAACGGTTTAACGTGCCTACCGAAGCACGGATCATCTTACTTTTTGGACAATCAGGTGATCAGCCTGTAATGTCCTAACCAAACAAGGGATCACAAAGTGATTTTTGTGATATGTCCCCACCTGGATTCAAACCCAGGACCTCCGGATCGTGAGCCCAACGCACGGAGGCCGTCATATAATACTTACTTACAAGCTTAAACTCACGCCCGTAATCCCTTACGTGGTGGGCAGACCCATATATATAAAGACCACTCGCAGCCACTGTTGATACAAAGTCCAAAGACGGATATGATGACTCATATGGAGGACAGGGGATCAGCCTATCGCCTATAACAATTGTCCATCAAATTATGGTTCAGAAAGTGATTTTTGTGATATGTGAGTTCAACGCCAAACAAAGGACAGTCTCACAAAGTAATTTCGACAATGATTCCATCGGGAATCGCACCCGGACCTCCAAATCGTGAGGATGACGCTCTAACCACTAGAGGCTGTTACTACTAATGCTATCGATTTAAAGGACAATGGGCGAAACTGGTCCAGGAACCTATGCTTTTTATTTTAGTTTATGCTTTCCCTATGATTCTAAAATCTTCCCCTTTAAAATGATTTACATTATGAAATGTATGTAGACTTAGGTATGCAGCAATAAACCTTGAGTAGATTTTTGTCCACCAATGTACGTGTTTTAGCCACATCTACATATAACCAGGACAAACACGACCGTAGAAAAAGAACCCCGCGACATAATCTGATAGAACCTTGCCAGAATCATAGGATGCAAGTTTCATCAGCGGAGGTTCTTGGACCCAGTTCCATACATTGCCCATTGTCATTTGGAATAGTTTTAAAGAATGGTTATCTTTATTTTTCCTTTACTTTGTTCCAGCAAAGAGATCTGCGACCTTGGAGGTCCAGGTAACACGACACTGTGTCCGTTATGTGACAAGGCCTGCCAGTACCAGCGGTTGTCTGACTCCTGTCTTTTCGCCAAACTCACGTACCTCTTCGACAACCCTGCTACCGTCTTCTTTGCCATCTTCATGTCTTTTTGGGGTAAGAACATCCATATCTTCTTCTTCTATCGTGTGAGGTGAATTACCAACCTCATCAACCCTGGTGTCAGGGTTAATATTGAGCCGCCAAAGGCCCCTGACATAACTAATGTAACGACTACGTACATACATCAGTAAGTAGTTACCGGTGCCACAGATCATATAATAACATATCTTCCGAAGCACGGACCATCTTACTTTTTGGACAATCAGGTAATCAGCCTGTAATGTCCTAACCGAACTAGGGATCACAAAGTGATTGACACTTGTAAATATTATAAATAAAATCCTCTCAAACGATGCCTTGAGAGGAAGTTCGCGCCGAACTGGTCATCCTCAGGCCTGTCGTACCGGGTGAGAAGGCGTTCCCCATTTGGCCCCCCAAATAGATCACGCCATTAGCGACAAATCTGCACTGAGTCACTTTAAAAAACTGCTCTTTCGAAGTAGATCCACTGTATCGTCTTCTTCTTCTTCTATCGTGTGGGTTCGGAGGAGGAGTACAAACCTCATCTTCCCTGGTGTCAAGGTTACTAATGAGCCGCCAAAGGCCCCTGACATGACTCAAGTTACGACTACTTACTTACATCAGTAAGTAGTAACCGGGACCAACTGTACCGGAGGTCAAAAGAGGTTATTTTTATAATTTCAGCAACCACATTCCTCGAATTATGGAAAAGAAAGCAATCAGTCTTAAGATGGGAGTGGGACCTTGGTGGAGTGGATCAGGTAAGTGTGAAACCCAATATATTTTACAATAGGCTAGTTTCCAACAAGTCAAATCAGTTACTTTTTAATTAACACACATAATACCGGGTTCTTACCGCGTTAATCAGGGATATATATTATGAGACTGCCAATATTTCAACACTGTTGCAAGTGCCATGATCACGGGACGACGGATGAAATTGATGTGGAGTAGGTAGATCCATTATTTTGTAAGGGCAAATATATTTATCTACCCTCTTTCTTTGCCGCTTGTTTCTACATTTGATGTCGGAATGTTCGGAACGATCTGAACTCGCACCAAACTCACTAATACAGTCATTTACTTTTTACTAAACATCAAAACACGAAATTACTATGGAATTTGTACGGAAAAGTACACTGTGATGTCATAGAAAACGTGGCAAAATGTCGCAATTATTATTATTTCTTTCTTTATCTTCTTCTTCTTAAAAAACTACCCAATTCTCGTAAAGAAAGATTAATTAGTGTTGGATGCCGAGGTCCGTGCCCAACTGGGCACCCACCGGCCTGTTATTTTAAATTTTGCACCGGGTAAGAGCTCTCAGTGCTCCTCATTTGTCTGGCCAAGTAGTTAATGGCATTTGCGGCAAATCTACAATAAGTCACGTCAAAAGAAAGCTGGATTGGGAGGTAATAAAAAACATAATTTTAAAGTACCTATTCGGTTGCTGATCTTCACCATGCATAGTTTGATCATCCCACTGAGGATTTCGTATCAAGACTGTGACTTGTGGCCCTGCTCACCCCGTCAAGAATCACGAGCGTGAGTTTCTATGTCTCCCTAGCGGTATCCCCTATTTCACAGGTTCCGCTTAGTTAACCTGAAGATTTGACAGGTCCGATCTTTTACAGAAGCGATTAACTGACCTTCCAACCCGAAGGGAAAACCTGTCCAATTACAGGTTAGGTCACGTATCTGCGAAAACAGATTCCTCACGATGTCGTCCTTCACCGCTGAACACGTGATAAACATTTAAGATCCTAATGTGAATTCGAAAACAAATTCGACAATCATTAGTTTAGACATGTGCTGGTATTCGAACCTTCTATCTTACAGTGAGAGTCAAGAGTTCTTCCAACTGGCTCTCCAGGAGTCCAGCGTGAGTTTATAGATATATGTATGATGATAACTGTCTTCCACTCATTGCTTTACAGGATGAAGATCCCCGACCAGAGTTCGAGGCGTCAGTGAAGACGTTCAGAACCAACCCAGTGACCAGGGAGAAGGAACCCTACATGCCTGCCTGGCAGAAGACCATGAGATACGTAGCTACCAGCTCTGCAGTACTCTTCATGGTAAGTCAAAATTAATTTTTTTAAAGTACTCAATTATTATGACAAAAGGTTAAAAATGCTAAACCCTATAAAAAGCAAATAATAACTTATCCCATATATGCTTGCAAGCAAACTGTAGACTGTGATCCGTGCTTCGGAAGGCACGTTAAGCCGTTGGTCCCGGTTACTTCTTGCTGATGTAAGTAATTGGTCGTTACATGAGCCATGTCAGGGACCTTGGGCGGCTCAATAATAACCCTGACACCAGGGTATATGAGGTTTGTTCATCTCACAACCCACACGACAGAAGAAGAAGATTACTTTCTTTCATTTTGTTGAGAGAGAAATAAAGATATATATTTTATCTTTCTAACTTTTCTTTAATCTTCTTCTTACCGTGTCGATGGCAAACTAAATAGTATCGGCCCAAAACTTGGCAAAAAGTATGGCACTATCTGCAGCGTTCATCAGATCCTCCTGCGTGCAGGTGTTCGGGCACGCAGGACACGATGTAAGATGTTCCATCGTTGGGGGAACAGTGCTGCACTTGCACTTTAAGTCCGAGCCATCCGAGAAACCCCACCTGAACAAATTGTCCTTACTTCGGCCCACCTGAGTCCGAAGTCTATTTAGAGACTTCCAGGTAAGCCAAGGCAAATCACCTGGCGGAGGTCTCTCGGACGGCGAAACAAAAGGTTTTGGGAGGTGTACCCGTTTTCTTTAATGTCTCTTTCAGATAACGATAGTAATGGGCGCAGTGCTGGGCACCATAATCTACCGCATATCGATGGTGTCAGTGATCTACGGTGGGAGCGGCTTCTTCCTCAAGCGGCACGCTAAGATCTTCACCACCATGACAGCTGCCTGCATCAACTTGATCATCATTATGATACTCACTAGGGTAAGCAACATCTGCGGCATGGAAACCAAGCCGCGCGACGCGATTTATATCAAGGTCTTCGACCAACAACCGTACGACGTCTATCTACGTGGCATTCGCTGCTTCTATTGGTTTCAACCCTCGATATTACGAGGGAATTTCCAGGCATTTTATTTTAATTATAAGTTATGTATAGGTTATGTTCGGCTTCGTCCCGTACAATTGGTACAATTACAGGTACAATTGGTATACTAGGTTCAAGGTAAATTATGAAATTCTGATTACTAAATAAAGACAGACAAACTTCTTTTATTTGTTTATTTATTTAGTTCTAATACTAACGAAAACCATTTTCTTTTTTCTGATCTCTGTAAAACTTATTTATGATAATTAAAGCACATAATAACGGGTTCTTACCGCAAGTGCAAGTGCCATGATCACGGGATGTCAACAGTGTCGAAATATCGGGAGTCTCATATCCCCATTTAAACGCGGTAAGAACCCGTTATTATGTGCTTTAATTATGATAATAACCGCGTAAACTTAAAACAACTTATTTATGAATTTGAATCAAAACAAACGTAATAATAAGTCCGACATTTTATCACGTTTTTCTAAGACGTCACAGTGGGCTTTTTACAAAGTCCATGGTAACGTGTTTTGGCATTTAGTAAAGTGTAACTGATTTGACTAGTTGGAAACAAATCTATTATAAAACTTTTGTCTTGCAGATATACGCCAAAGTTGCAGTCACACTCACCAATATGGAGAATCCTCGGACACAAACCGAGTATGAAGACTCGTATACATTTAAGATATTCTTTTTTGAATTCATGAACTTCTACTCATCACTCATTTACATTGCCTTCTTTAAGGTAAGTAATTAGTCCGACGTACGATGTAATTCTATTCCAGGAGGTAATTTGAAAATAATAAAAAAAAACGAAAAAATTGATCATTAGTTTTTCGGATTGTCCGTAAGTAAGATAATCCGTGCTTCGGAAGGCACGTTAAGCCGTTGGTCCCGCTTTCTACATCCTGATGTAAGAAAGTAATCGTTATATGAGCCATGTTAGGGGCCTTTGGCGGCTCAATTGTAACCCTGACAGCAGGGTTGATAATCTACCTCGCAAGATTTTTGCCGATAGATGAATGGATTTTGGACTATTAGATATTTTTTGTTCCAGGGTCGCTTCTACGACTATCCAGGAGATGATCAGGCCAGGAAGTCAGAGTTCTTCAAGCTGAAGGGAGACATCTGCGATCCAGTTGGCTGCCTCTCCGAGTTGTGCATCCAACTGGCGATCATCATGATCGGCAAGCAGTGTTTCAACAACTTCCTTGAGCTGGGCTACCCGTAAGTTGTCAGCTTTCAGCGCTCCCCATTTGACCGGCCAAGTAGTGACTGGCATACGCGGCAGTTCTATAATCTACGTCAGTTACCTTCGAGTGAGATTGTGAACAAACCCACATTCTACGTGGAATTTGGATGTCGAGTTCACCTCGTTTTAGATGTTGGAGCTGTGATAGTCCAGTTGGAAGAACGCCTGACCCTCACTGTGAAGATGCAGGTTCGAATCCCAGCACCGGCCCAAACCAATGACTTTCGAATTCATATTTGGACCATATTATCACGTGCTCAGCGGTGGAGGAAACCCACGTTCCTGAGAAAAGCGTTTCAGATGAAGGCGACCTAACCTGTAGTCACGTCTTGCTTGTTGTGCTACAACAAGCAAGACGTGAAGGAAAGCATGCGATTTTCTTGGGAAATAAGCTGATCATAAATGGAAAAGAATACGAGCCTTATCAAGATGAAACAAATAAAAATACCAGTAACCTATTTATAGAACAACCAAATAATGATACCAGAAATTTTAAACCCACAATGGCAAGTCAAACTATAAATAAAAATAATAATACATTTCGTGAATAATATTGAAGAAAACAAGATTAGTATACTATTCCAAAACTTCCAAAGTTTATACAATAAACAGCACCTACTAGAAACTTTTGTCGAAGAACATAAATTTCAAGCGATTTGTATAACGGAATCATGGTTATCTCAGGGAAAAAAGGACCTAATAAACATTACTGGCTACAAAATCGCATCAGCTTTCTGTAGAAAAGAGCACGAGGGCGGCGGAATATGTATCCTACTACAAGAACAGTTTGATGGCATAGAGATGAGAGATATTGCTGAATTATCAATTGAATTTGTTGTTGAAGTCTGCGCTACGGAATTACCTATCTATAATATTTTATTAATTTGTTTGTATTGGAATGGAAGAGAGAAAGAAGTTTTCTATAGACAATTAAAAGTTATATTGAATTACATTAAAAACAAATATTCAAAACGTAATATAATTTTGGGAGGTGACTTTAATATAAATGTTTTGAACCGATCGGAATCAAAGTATCTCTTAAACTTAATGGCAGAATTTAACTTTACACAACATATAAGAGACCGTACTCGTATTAGGAAATGCATTGACCTGATATTTACTAACTATGAAGAAAATGTGATCTCTACATCAGTTGAAGACTTTGGCTTTTGCGACCATAAAGGAGTTATCATAAATCTAAGAATATCCCTATCAAATAAAAATAATAAATGGTACATATATAAAAGAAAATATAATACAAGTAACGTTTCAAAATTTAAAGAAAAATTACAAAAAATTGATTGGCTGAATACATTAAAACCTAATAATAATGTTAATAAAAATTACAAAATATTTAATGAAATTATAAAGAATATCTTAAATGAATGTATACCAAAAAGTAGACTAATGTTGAAAAAAATATATAAAAAATATTGGCTAACTGTAGGTATACGGATCTCCTGTCGTGAAAAGCGCTTATTGAAAATACTTACTCAAAAATCAAACAACGAGACTCTAAAGCGGTATTATCAAAAATATGAAAAACTCTTGAAAAGAGCAGTACTTACATCAAAACGCCTACATTACATAAAAAAAATTCAAAATTCAAAAAATAAAAATAAAACTATGTGGCAAATCATAAATGAAAGAACTAATAAAAAACCGTTGAAGGAAAAAGTCAATATTCAATTAAAACTGAATAACAATTTAATCTTAGAACCTACACAAATCGTTACCATTTTTAATAATCATTTCGCCAAGATCGGAGAAAATAAAATAAATTCTAATAATGGGTCCCGTGGTCACCCAGTAGTAATAGATCCTACTGAAAATTCATTTTTTTTACTACCTACTACTTTTAAAGAAGTACACAAAACAATAAAACAATTAAAAAACAAATACTCTCATGGAATTGATGAATTGCCCCCAGCACTGGTTAAGTCATGTTCAGATGAGTTTGTACTACCGCTAACGATGCTAATAAATCAGTCATTTAATGAAGGTGTCTTCCCAGAATTACTAAAAATTTCTATTATAAAACCGATTTACAAAAAAGATGATAAAACTGACCCAAATAACTACCGCCCCATTTCACTTCTAACAACTTTTTCTAAAATATTTGAAAAGATCATGTATGATAGAGTCTATTATTATTGCGAAAAATATAACATTTTTGATGAGAGCCAAAATGGTTTCCGAAAAAATAAATCCACTACATTAGCTGTTTACAAATACGTACAAGAAATCTTAAACACATTAAATGATAAAAAATACGCTGTAGGGATATTACTGGACATGACAAAAGCTTACGATACGGTTCAATACGATATATTACTTAATAAACTTTATGGCATTGGGATCAGGGGCATAACGTTCCAATGGTTTACATCATATTTACAAAATAGAGTACAGTATGTAGAATTAGAATATTATAGTAAAAATGAAAAATTAATTTCAATGGTAAAATCAGATAAAATAACCATTAACTCGTCAATCCCTCAAGGAAGTGTGCTCGGGTGTTTATTATTTTTGATATATATTAATGATTTACCCAAGATAATAAACGAACATTGTGTCTTATTCGCAGACGACATTTCAATTTTAACACAATGTGAAAACAATTCAAATCTCTCAAATAAATTGAATTCTATTTTAAAAGCAGTCTCAACGTGGATGCTCGATCACAATCTACAAATAAATTATGCAAAAACCAAACTTATGACCTTTCACCCACCACAAAAACGGCCTTTGGATATAAACTTCAGCTACAACGGAATCCAAATTCAAGAAGTAAATGAATCAACACTGTTAGGATTGGATATAGACAAACATATTAATTGGAAGAAACATATACAAAAAATTACAAATAAAATATCCCGATTTAAATATGCTCTTAACGAAATTAAAAGATCTACAAATTTTTCTAGCGCTCTTACTCTTTACTACGCCTATGCTTTCTCATGGTTTACCTATGGGATTATACTATGGGGTAATAGTACCGAAGCACCTGCTCTATTTACTCTGCAGAAAAAACTAATCAGAATCCTAAAAAATCTAAAACAAACGGATAGCTGTCGACCGCACTTCCGGTATCATAAAATTCTTACGCTTCCTTCCGTCTATATATTGGAAATTTGTAAATTTGTTCGCAAATACCAAAACCTTTTCACACGTCGCCAAGACCTCCCAGTAAAATACACATTGCGTCATAGAAATAGATTAAATATACCAAAATCTAGACTGGTTCTACACTCTTCTAGCCCATACGTTATGGCCATCAAAATTTATAATAAATTGCCAAACGGTTTAAAGGAAGAAACTGCCGATACAATATTTATTAAAAAACTAAAAGAAATCCTAATTAATAAATGCTACTATAGTATTAATGAATATTTTAATGATTCAGATTTAAACATTTAAAAGCCTCCTTCTCTCTTGTTTTTTCTTTTGTTGTGCCCGAAAGGGTCTGTGATGTGAGACTCAAATGTAACTGACCAACTTGTACACCATCATAGTATGCAAATAAAGAATATTGAATATTGAATATTGTATTGGGCTGGTTTTCCTTCGCGAGTTGGAAAGTCAGACACTCGCTTCTGTAAAAAATTGGACCTGTCGAATATTCAGATTGGGTAAGTGGAGATGACGATTTAATAAATGATATTGTTTTCCAGAAAGTTCCACAACTGGTGGCGCCGGCGCACTCACCGCGCCGTCACCAAGGATCTGAGCAAGCCACACATGGCTTGGGAGCAGGATTACCATCTGCAGGACCCTGGCAGGCTGGCGCTCTTCGACGAATACTTGGAGATGAGTTAGTATCCTATCGATGTTTATGCTATACTGTCACACCTTATCTACTCAACTGAAAAAAACACTTCAGGACCCCGATACCAACCGTTTAAATCCCTTGGTATCCTCACATTTCCCTCCATAGTTGTGATGCAGGTAGCTACTTACGTTCGCTGTAACCTGGACGAGTACACAACATCGAAGGATGTTCATGGACGTAACCTGCGGAACTGTAATAGGCTGAGAGGTGTTCAACACAGACTTGCCAAATCTGACCGGCTGACACACGTCATGGGTCCGGAGGTGTACAACAAACTACCGACACATATCACTGACGCACCGTCATTGCCCTGTTTTAAGTCCCGACTCAAACGCTTCTTGAGCACACGTTCTATAGTTATAACGAATTTATTTCATTTAACTCATGATTTTATTTTAATATTTAAGAATGACTTCTTTATTACGCTATTGTATTCATTTTATGATTATTATTATTTTATTTTGTTTTTAATGTGTAATGAATGATACCAAATGAATTATTCTACTAGTAGAATGTAACCTAGATTATATATGACATGTAATACGAACTATTACGAATAAATGAATATGAATATGAACCCCTCCGGCGTGGTCGACGATTTCCCTCATTCGACGCTTATCGCTATCGACTCACTAAGGTAGATCAATTCTTTCAAATATGATCCCCTCAGATGACGCCCTGACCCGAGGTTCCCGCCCAACTGGGCACTCTCAGGCCTGTTGTCTTAAACGTTGTACCGGGTGAGACCTCTCAGCGCTTCCCATTTGCCCGGCCAAGTAGTAAATGCCATCTGCGGCAAATCTACAATAAGACACGTCAAAAAAGAACTACTTAACTAAGAGTACATGGTTTAATACTCCAACTTCTTCTTATCGTGTGGGTTGTGAGGTGGAATACTAACCTCATCAACCCTGGTGTCAGGGTTATTACTTAGCCGCCAAAGGACCCTGACATGGCTCATGTAACGACTACATATTTATATAAGTAAGTAGTAACTGGGACCAACGGCTTAACGTGCCTTCCGAAGCACGGATCATGTTACTTTCGGACAATCAGATGACCAGCCTGTACGCTCAACCACTGGACCACTGAGGCCGTTACTCCAACTTATGGACTCTCTTATCTTGGGACATAGAAAAGCGTTGCGAGATATATTCTACTAGGGGCTTTGCTTACCCTGATTAGAGACGAGAATTCATGCGTGCATACAGGGTGTTAGCGACATCGTAACGAATACTGAGGGGCATGATTCAGACCAAGATTCTGAGTTAATATCAAGTGGACTTTTCAGTCGCAAAATATGGCATTTACCACTTGGCCGGAAAAACGGAGAGCGCTGAGAGCTCTCACCGGCTTTCATAAGAACAGATGCCAGTATTAAGTTTCACACAAAAACTTATGCGTAAAAAGTTATCTATTTAGTACGCAGTTAAAAGTCAATGAACTAATAATTACTCATTGAAACACGCGATATTTTTGCGTAATCATTAATTATCTAGTGTGCTATATCACTTCGAAATATTTATACATAAATATGTAGCTTTCCTACAAATTCGTTCGTAATATTTTGTGACTGGCGAAAGTAACTCTGTCTGTCTGCTGCCTTTTCGCGCTTAAACCGCTCGATCGATTTAGATGAGGTATGGATTTGAGACTTAGGGAAGAAATGAGATAGTTTTTATCCCGGAAATCACTCCCAAAAGTGGATTGACGAACTGTGCTACGCGCTATTACCGAAGTCCCAAGTCGCGGATGGAAAGTCTGCCGTCATACCCTAAAAGACCGTTAAAAAAGTGACATGGTCATTCTTGAATTACTGATACTATTAAAAAAAAAACAGATTCTAAAACATCTTTATTCAGCAAGTAACATAGTTACATTTTGAATCGTCATTTTTACATAACGAACGTCTCATCCGCCTAAAACTACTGCAACTTCTAACAACCTGTACAGCCGGGGAAAAGAAGCTGCAAGATAAACCTCGGTAAAGAGCCCTAAACGTTCTTAAAAAAAAAAGTTATACAATTTAGTAATTTTGCTGGCTAATATCAGTTTCCAGACAGCTAATCCCATGCATTCATATCTTCTAAATAATCAAATCTTTTCTTTTTTTTTGACGTGACTTATTGTAGATTTGCCGCAGATGGTATTAACTACTTGGCCGGACAAATGGGGAGCGCTGAAGGCTCTCACCCGGTACAACGTTTAAGACAACAGGCCTGAGGGTGCCCTGTTGGGCGCGAACCTCGGCTCAGGGCGTCGTCTGAGAGGAAGAATATTTGACAGGATTAATCGACCCTGGTGCCGGCGTGGTCGACGATTTCCCTTATTCCAAATAATCACATCATATCAGGCAGCCCCAACTAAATTGTATAAGTAATAACAGTGACTTTATTTAGCAAAGATAGTAGAGCCATCTATACAAAAAATAATAAGTAAACTTGGGTCGGTTCAGTTAAGTGGTTTCTCTACTCTGGACATACAACTATTTTTTTTGTCGACAGTTCTCCAATACGGCTTTGTGACGTTGTTTGTCGCAGCATTCCCTCTAGCGCCATTGTTCGCATTGTTGAACAATATTGCTGAGATCCGCTTGGACGCTTACAAGATGGTCACGCAGGGAAGACGACCATTGGCTGAGCGGGTCGAGGATATTGGTGCCTGGTGGGTACATCCATACTACATACAAAAACAACCTATATACTTCCCACTCCCACCGCCTCCGTGGTCTAGTGGTTAGAGCGTTAGGCTCACGATCTGGAGGTCCGGGTTCGATTCCCGATGGGGACATTGTCGAAATCACTTTGTGAGACTGTCTTTTGTTTGGTAAGGACTTTTCAGGCTTGAATCATCTGATTGTCTGAAAAAGTAAGATGATTCTGTGCTTCGGAGAGCACGTTAAGCCGTTGGTTCCGGCTATTAGCCGTAAAAACACCTCCACCAACCCGCATTGGAGCAGCGTGGTGGAGTATGCTCCGGCTGATTGAGGGGAGGCCTGTGCCCAGCAGTGGGACGTATATAAGCTGTTTATGTTTATGTATACTTCCCACTGCGATACCGACCCCGCCGGCGTGGTCGAGGATTTCCCTCAATCAGCGCTTATCGCTATGGACCCACTGGGGATATATAAAGACTTATAAATACTTTCAGGTACGGGATTTTAAGAGGGATCACCTACGCAGCAGTCGTCTCAAACGTAAGTACCTACCTAATCCTTGTAAAACTTTTAGCATTACATCAACTTTTAGAATTACGAGGTTCGCGCGTGCGGCGTAACGAGGCTCGACAAGATCCGCAACGAGTATGTGCGCGGTAGCCTCGGTGTGCGTGACGTGGCTGACAAACTGCAGGAAAACCGGCTGCGTTGGTATGGGCATGTTAAAAGAAGACCGCCTGAGTACATTGGCAAGTGGCACTCGACTTCAATATTACTGGTCAGCGACGTAGAGGAAGACCTAAGCTGAGACGGTTGAGTGTCGTGGAGAAAGACATGGAGAGTTGCAGGTTATCCGAAGACGATGTCCAGGATAGGGCAAAGTGGAGGAAGAACAGTAGGAAAGCGGACCCCGGCGCAAGACGGCGGGATTCACGCTAGGAAGAAGAAGATCACTAATTCCAGAGCCACGCTCTTGGCGGTGTACCATTCTCTCAAGAGCCAATTCCTTCACTTCCTTATGAGAAACGACGTTCACCTTCTCTTTAATCTGTTCCATGTAAACTCTTCTTGGTCTTCCCTTTCCAATTAGCATTACAAGAAAGAGTAATTCTACGTATTAGAACGATGAGCACGAGTCGTTATCAACTGGACACCTCAAGGCGGGTACTGAAGTCAAGGCAGACCGCGTAAAAGACGGTGTGACAACCTTAGTGCTTATCGGAGGCATTAGCAGGAGATCGCAGAAGTCCAGAGGAGTGGAACAATCAAGCAGAGGCCTTTGCCCAGCAGTGGGATCGAATAGGCTAGATAGAAAAAGATAAGATTTGAACCGGTAACTCTTCACCAGTTACCAATTCGTCTAACCACCTTCAGGCCTGTTGTCTTAAACTTAACATCCCCCTCGCTCTCCATTTGTCCGACCAATTAGTGAATGTCAATGCGGCAAAACAATTGTCACAACAACAAAAAAACCCAGCACTTGACACATTGATGAGTCCAAATAGTAACAGTGTTGCTACAGAATCTACGACAGTAGCGCCGCGGCCTTCAGGACTTCTTTCGTATACGGATTATATTTTAAACAAAGTTTATCTTTTAGTCTTTGTTTTGTAGTAACACTGTAAATGTTTAGTCATTCTTCAGATTTTACCTGGTAAAAAAGACTAATATTCTCCTTCTTCTATCGTGTGGGTTGCGAGGTGGATTACCAACCTCATCAACCCTGGTGCCAGGGTTATTATTGAGCCGCCAAAGGCCACTGACATGGCTCATGTAACGACTGCGTTAAGTAGTAACCAGGAGCAATGGCTTAACGTGCCTGCTTCAAATCATTTTACTTTCAATCAGCCTGCAATGTCCCAAGCAAACAAGGGATCACAGAGTTATTTTTGTGATACGTCCCCACCAGGATTCGGACCAGGGCCCTCCGGATCGTGAGCTCACAGCTCATCCACTGGACCACAGAGGCTGTTAACAAAGGACACAATAGGGAAATTAATTTGTGTCTTCGAGAAGTACAATAGTGTTGGGTATGGCAGAAGAAGCATGAAAGTAGGATGACTGGCGTAGAAATTAGGTCGTTAGGTTAATCTAATCAGTACATTTTGTTGCAGGCTTTTGTGATTGCCTACACCAGCGACTTCATCCCTCGAATGGTCTATAAATATGTATACTCACCAGATAACACCCTGCTTGGGTACATAGATCATTCCCTGTCGAGTAAGTAAGATCTTCAAGTACTTATTTCAATACATAACGTGGCCTCATTGAGAAATAACATTAAATTAAAAATTTTAAAAACCCCCGACCAAAAAAAGTACTTAATCATTATGACAAAAGTTTAAAAATGCGAAACCCTGTAAAAAGCAAAAAATAACTTATCCCACATATGCTTGCAAGCAAACTCAGAGTGTAACATTCCTATCACACTTAACAAACGACCTGATGACCTTGAAGACCTGAACCGATTTCCACCAAACATAGCTAAGAACACTCTCGACTAATATACCTTTCAAACAAAAAAAGCCGCATTAAAATCGGATCATCCGTTTGGGAGCTACGATGCCACAGACAGACACATACACATTTACGTCGGGGGTTCAAAAACACAAGCGCTTCCTTTTTTAAAAATAAAAATATAATACAGGGTGTTTGTGACATCGTAACGAATACTGAGGGTGATGAATTCAGACCATGATTCTGAGTCGATATCAAGTGGAATTTTCCGTCGCAGAAGTATGGTACTGTCGAATCTTCAGGTTAGGTAAACGGACGCTGTGAAAACAGGATAACGCTATGGAGATGATGATTAAAATTTAATCACTATTGTACAGTCATGAGCAATATAATGTATACACTTTAGGACTCTGTCGCACTAACATATTTGACATCTAGTGAGACTTACAGTTCAATTTGTCAAAAAAGTTAATGTGACATGGTACCAAATTGTATACATATTAATGCTCGTGACCGTACTGAACTAGTCATTCTAAGTAAGTCAATGTATGTATGTTAAAAAAATAAATTGCCTGATTTGTTCTAGTGTTCAACACATCAGACTACCGTGAAGACTGGGGTGCGGATGAGAACGAGGTGGACCCCCCCATGTGCGCTTACCGAGGGTACAGGAACCCCCCCGACCACGCCGACCCCTACGGCCTCTCCCCCCACTACTGGCACGTCTTTGCTGCACGACTTGCATTTGTAGTAATTTTTGAGGTAATTTTCGTTCTTTCTTTTTCCAGCCAAGTTGTTATTGCCATTTGCGGCAAATCGACAATAAGAGAAAAGAAAAATTACTTTTAATCTCTCGCCACACTTCCGGCGTGACAAGGCGTTAATGTACTGAAAAGTCGTCACACTGTGGGCGTTTTGCCATCGCGCCGAGCGTGACGTCAGCAACTACTAGCGCCTGGTGTCGAGCGAAATATAGTTACTCGTAATGTGTCATGTAGTAAATTAAATTAAATCTTTCGTCACACTGACGGCGTGACGAGACCTTTACTTTAATTTACTTGTGCTACTGATCGTAGGTAAGGAGTGGAATTCTCTACTGTCTTCTGTATTTCTGAATGCATTTATATGGGTGCCTTCAAGGCCAGAGTGAACAGGCACATTCTGGGCGAGCTCGCTCCATCTTAGACCTCGTCAATGCCTTTGGGCAAGACTGAGGCCAAGAGCAAACCCATCAAAGGTAAAAAAGGCCGTCCCTGCGGTTATTATGCTCGCCATTTTGACTTAAATAACTCAGCTCCTGAGACTGTTACGTTATTAGGTACTTTTAAATTCCTGCTTGTTTTAGCTGGATATTGGTGCTGATTCCAGTAGACACCATCTTAGTTTATTTAAGTTATACCTGTCCTTTTCTTATCCGCCGAAAAGGAAAGGGACGGGTAATAGACAGGCATAAAAGTTATGGAACAAACGTCAATTTTAAGCAGCAATTTAAAAAGCCCTTCTAAAATTTTTAGGGTTTAGCCCTTTTTAAATTTTCAGAATTAAGTTGACAGCACACGTCAAACGGATTGCATATAAGCGAGATGCCTATTTTATTCGCCCGGGTTATTCATTCATTTTAACATTATCAGTTGTCAAGCATCCGTCCCTTTCCTTTTCGGCGGATAAGAAAAAGATGGCTATAACTTATAATAAAATTACGAGGTGTCTGCAGGAATCTGGGCCATTATACGCATGCGTAAACTCACGCCCGTAATCCGTAATCTGGGTAAGCAGAACCTCTATTATAAGATGTCTTGCAACAATTTTGATTAAGTCCTAACATAAATAAGGTATGCTCCATAACGCCTCCGGTTTATTCATGGGCGGCTTGTGCCCAGCAGTGGGAAGTGTATAATCTGATTAAGATAAGATTTTTTATGTGCCGTGAATTCAGTGCAAAATATATAAAGAAGAATGTAATGGTGAAGAATGTAAGAAGTTAAAGTTAAAGTCTTTTCAATCTCCACTTCTCTTCCAGCACGTGGTCTTCGGCCTAACAGGCCTGATGCAGCTCTTCATCCCAGATGTGCCAACGGAGCTGCGCACACAAATGCAGAGGGAGGCCCTCCTAGCTAAGGAGGCGAAGTACGAGCACGGGAGGAGAAGACTATCCACCGACCGGCAGCTGATAACGCAGAAGAGTGATGGCGGGGTTGCCCCTGGTGAATATTTTTTTTCGTCCTACCCTCAAAGTAAAAGGCAAAAAGAAGGGGAAAATTACATAATATGGTGTGGTAATGCGGTAACATGGTATGTTAATGTGATTAGGCTCACGATCCGGAGGTCCCGGGTTCGAATCCCGGTGGGGACATATCACAAAAATCACTTTGTGATCACTAGTTTGGTTAGGACATCAAAGGCTGATCACCTGATTGTCCAAAAAGTAAGATGATCCGTGCTTCCGAAGGCACGTTAAGCCGCTGGTCCCGGTTACTACATATTGAAGTAAGTAAGTAATCGTTACATGAGCCATGTCGGGGGCCTTTGGCGGCTCAATAATAACCCTGACAACAGGGTTGATGAGGTTGGTAATTCACCTCACAACCCACACGATAGAAGAAGAAGAATTTCAATTATCAAAAATTAAGTCCGCATGTTTTTACGTTTGGAACTTCAGACAGCATTTGACAATAACCGAAACTGAATAATAACACCTACTGAGGTCCACACACGAGAGAAGAAGATTAACTATAAGCATTGTTTTGTAGAACTCAGATTTTAACTTTGCTTCTTAGTAAGAACCTACATTCAATAGAAACTGGAGTAACTATATTGAATCTACATTGAATCGAACTAGTCTTTCAAAGCTAAAGTTGCTCGAATTCGTACAATCGGATCTACCCACATTATCTCGACACCAAACTAAAAATAGCCGGCGCTGGTAATCAATCATTCTTTTAACACTCTTTACACATAAAATATTATTTTTACCACATGCGCAAATTAATGTCAGTATAACCTATCTGATATCATAACATAAGCTCACGACTATATCCTAATTGGGGTAGGCAAAAGTAATCCATCGCAAGATGAACTTAGTACCCACACCTCACCGAGCTTTCTGTTAGACCAACGTGATAGGTGGGAGCCGTATCATCGTCTATAATGGTCGAGCCAACTGTGTTAGTGAAAATTACACTCATTGGTGCAAGTCCGGTACCGGGGTTCGAACCGGCGCTCTTCGTTTCAGATGCAAGGCGGTGAACCACAGGATTACAGTGCCTTCGTAGTTTCCATAACATAACATAAACAGCTTATATACGTCCCATCGCTGGGCACAGGTGAAGGACGTAATATACGATCCCGACGATCCGATTACTCTAGCCATAGAAGCAGCCACTCAGCTAGCGACACCAAACACTTCAGGACCCCGATACTGACCCCGCCGGCGTGGTCGATGATTTCCCTCAATCATCGCTTATCGCTATTGACCCACTAGGTTCGATTAATTTTTTCAAATATTTTTCCTCTCAGACGACGGACGCCCTGAGCCGAGATTCGCGCCCAACTGGGCACCCTCAGGCCTGTTGTCTTAAATGTTGTACCGGGTGAGAGCCTTCAGCGGTTCCCATTTGTCCGGCCAAGTAGTTAATGCCATCTGCGGCAAATCCACAATAAGTTACGTCAAAAAAAAAGCTGGGCACAGGCCTCCTCTCAGTCATCCGGAGAGGGTATGGAGCATAATCCATCACGCTGCTCCACTGCAGGTTGGTGGAGGTGTTTTTATGGCTAAAGCAAAAAGTCTTACTTTTTCTGATAAAAAACTGATTCAAGCCTGCAATGTCCTTACACAAAAAAGGACATAGGTTTATTTTTTCCATACATACACATACATACATAAACTCACGCCTATTTCCCACCGGGGTAAGCAGAGACTATAGAATTCCATTCATTCATTCATTCATTCCATATTCCATTTTTATTTATTTTTTCATTTTTTCCATATTTTAACATTATACTTTTGTTCCAGATAGACCAGGGGTCTGGCTTCGTCGCCAGTCCCGGGCCTCGGATGGCCTGGACGCCCACGTAGCAGTGGCCCAAAGGCCTTCCTCTCCTCAAATCACACACTGACAGTAGCTATGATCTCATTATATTTCTAAGTTTATATATACTTCAACTTAAATTAACTTCAGCAATAAGGAACAAAATGACATTGGTTACCTGACACTGGAAAGGCATCCCTTTGGCAAAACAACATAATATGGTCGAGGGACCAACCGCATATTAGTAGAATAATTAATAAAGAAAAAGAAGAGTTCATGACATTACCCCTAAGGCACGTTGACATATCGACTATTCATTTTTTTCATGTAATAGCTAGGTCTCCAACATGGGATCGTCTCGAAAACGGGACAGGCTCTAATACGGCAATATTGTCTCGA
This sequence comes from Pectinophora gossypiella, assembly GCF_024362695.1. Classification (NCBI taxonomy): domain Eukaryota; kingdom Metazoa; phylum Arthropoda; class Insecta; order Lepidoptera; family Gelechiidae; genus Pectinophora; species Pectinophora gossypiella. Next base: position 3,145,953 of record NC_065431.1, read on the forward strand.
ACACGGAATTGCCTCGAAAACGAGATAGTCTTGTAAATGGGATAGTCTGGAAAACGGGATTTTCTACATCAAGGCAATATTGTCTCGAACTCGGGATAGTCTCGAAAACGTGATTGTCTGCATCTAGGCAATATTGTCTCGAACTCGGGATAGTCTCGTAAACGGGATTGTATCGAAAACGGGAATGTCTCGAACACGAGATTGTCTCGCATAGACTACAACTAGAATAGACATCATTTATTTGATAAAAAAAGCACTCAAAACGTACTGTTTTGTCTGTTTTCTTTATATTGTTACTTATGTCTTTTTTATTATGTACAAATAAACAGTCTCGTACACGTCATTCGCGAAATATAGTGCCGTGTGAATGTACCCTAACAGATATTAAAATACCACAACAGAATGAGTAATTTTTCCTAAACATATCGCCCGAAGGACGTAATATACGATCCTAACGACCAAATTACTCTAGCCATAGAGGCGGCCAATCAGCTTACGACAACAAACACTTCAAAACTCCTATAAATCGAAACTTAATTTGAATACAGCGTATTCGAACCCGTCTCCTGAGATTCGTACCCGTGTCAGCAGCATAGCTTCGATCTCATAATGGATATGTTAATCTCGTATGAATATACTAAGTTTTAATAAGGCACTGTTAAGAATGTATGAAGGTTTAGAAGAGTGGACAAAACGAAAGTGTTATATATCATTGTAGTTAGAATTCCGAGGCCCCTGCCTACCCTATAAGGAAATAGGCGTGGTCTTATATCTTATTCTAGCCATAGAGGCAGTCAATGATCATCTTGTGACAAATATAATAATAAGAAATTAAAGAAATGTAAATAGGCACATTGACACAAATTGATTGATTCTTTGAAGTCAGTTAAAGAACAAACGGTTGTTCGAAATCGTCAATTAAAAAAGCAACAAGGACCAATTTTAATCGTAGATACATGCATAAATCGTTATAGTAAATTATAATAACACACGAGTACTAATATACACTTTGTAACCATGTCACATTATTTTTGTTGACAAATTAAACCGCAAGCCTCATTAAATGTCAAATATGATAGTACGACAGGTTTCTAAAGTGGGTACATAATATTGCTCATGACTGTACAATGTATGGTTTCATATTTGCAAAGAAAGCTGTCAAAAATTATCTAATATAAATCTTTTTTATTTTAAATCTCTAACTTTTATGGTTTATAAAAAGTAGTAGTAGTAAGTAGTAGTATACGGTCACGAGTACTAATATGTCATACACTTTGGAACGATGTCACATTATAACTTTTTTGACAAATTAAACCGCAGGTCTCATTAAATGACAAATATGATAGGGCGACAAGGTTCTAAAGTGGGTACATGATATTGCTCATGACTGTACGTACTTCGTTTTACTTGCCGGGGTATATTAGCGTTCATAGCCACACACACGGTATAATAAAACAAAGTATGCTCAATTCTATGAAAAGCCGCCATTGCTAGCCGTTTGATGACGTACGTTACATGAGTGTTGCCATTAAATTGATATCTGCAGACAAATTGCGTATGCAATTTTGCAGGACATTGCATTTAAACTAATGTTATACTTAAGGCTTGTTAATAATAAATAAAAAAATAATAATCTCCAATATTTCAAGAACTTAAATTTTAGTATTGAAAATTAAGCGAATTACTGACTAACGTATTTGAGAAGCTCGGTGGCGCAGCGGTAAACGCGCTCGGTCTGCGATTGTTGAAGTTAAGCAACTTTCGCAAAGGCCGGTCATAGGATGGGTGACCACAAAAAAAAAGTTTTCATCTCGAGCTCCTCCGTCCTTCGGAAGGCACGTTAAGCCGTTGGTCCCGGCTGCATTAGCAGTCGTTAATAACCATCAATCCGCACTGGGCCCACGTGATGGTTTAAGGCCCGATCTCCCTATCCATCCATAGGGAAGGCCCGTGCCCCAGCAGTGGGGACGTTAATGGGCTGGTTATGTACTTAATCACTATCACTGGACACAGTAAATCTTTTACTTACTAAAAAGTTAAAAATTGCCATGCAAAATAAATTAAAAACCTTAGTAGTGCAAATTTATTTTTTCCAAAATGGCGGAGAGGGTGAGATGACGTCAGAGCGGCTAACCTCGAAATGTTAGCTGTCACTTTTGAGCATACTTTGTTTTCGGCCTACAAATTTTACAGTAGATTAATATGTCAAAAACCAAAAACAAATGTAGCCAAAACCCAAACAAATGTAAAATTTATTGTAAAATATAAAATATTAATCAATAAGGGACTGTCCAGGTTAATTTACAAAAAAAATAATAGATGGTTTGGTAGGTACAATTACAATCAATGAGCAAAAGTGCAGTCACTGAGCCCAGCGAATTATTTGTAAACAGTGGTTAAATTGTGAACCATTAGTTGTCATAATTATAAAATTTATGTTTTTGTAGATGTTTTTGGTCTGTTACAGAAACGACATGTAACCAGGAGTCTTAAGACCTAAGTGACTTAAGTGCAACCAGTTAATTTATTACTTTTGCACCTTTTGCATCATTTTTTTGGGTACATATTTATTCAAAAATGTAATTTAAGCTATTACTAATGTATGTAACCTCTTGTCTCTTGTCAGAGGCAGAATAAAAAATAAAATTTGCTTGATATTTTGATCAGAATAATAATTGTAGGAAGATAATATGATCTGCTTAGGTAATAACAATTCATCATTTAACACCCAAAAAAAAGATGCAATGTTTAAAATTGAGGTGACTCCCGCGCCGAATCGTACCTGTTGCAGCACATTTCGTTGGCAATCCAGCGCGGAGACGCCGCCAGCGTAATGAGCACTTTCCAACTGGGTGCGATTCGCAGCGGTCTTTTTGGCTAGACCTAACTGTTAAGGTCGACATGATCCGGCCAAGTAGTTAATGCCATCTGCGGCAAATCTACAATAAATCACGTCATAAAAAAAGGTCGACATGTATTTTGTATTTTTGACGTGTATTGCATTGTATTTTGTAATAAAAATAAAGGATGGAATCCATGAAATTAGAAGGTTAAACGAGGCAATGTACAGCGCTATCTATATTTTTCATTAGAGAACGTAGCCTGGAAAGTTCCTTATTTAATGTAAGGTAAAGAATTTTTCTATTTTAAACTGAAAGTACATGGATTCTTCTGAATCGTTACCAGAATTATTACAGAACAAAATAAGGTCGAGGGCATATGCCAAAACAAAAGGTCGACATTCGTTTTCTTTTTTGAAAAATTTGAATTACACTTAAAGTGCCGTGTTCACTAATTTTTTTTATCGCTATCAACCTTAGCTATAAACCCACTAGGGTCGATTTATTCTTCCAAATATTATCCTTTCAGACGACGCCCTGAGCCGAGGTTCGCGCCCAACTGGGCAGCCTCAGGCTTGTTGTCAATTTTGAACCGGGTCAGAGTCATCAGGGCTGCCCATTAGCGGAAAGTCAAAAAAAGAATTTTCTACAGACCCAGGTAGGTTTTTTATGTTTTTTGTTTAAACATTTTAAAATAGTATATTATTTCCCGTGCTATAAGCATTCAGAGTACACTATTGTCGCTTAGGTATAGGCAAGATGGTATTTTTTTTTTAGAAGAATTTAGTTTAGCAGTGGGAGCTTTAACATTTTAAAATGAAAAAAACAACCTACAAAAATATTAAAAAGGCACAACATTTAATGAAAACAATTTTAATTTAATATTATTTGCCGTAAACTATTTTTTTAATAATAAAACAAAACCAACTTTATTTGTTTTGTGATAGCGATTATAATTCCATACAAAACTGAAAATGCTGACCGCGCGTTCGATTCGGAAGTATAATGTACCTATGTATGCTTTCAGTATAAAATACCTAAGTTTAGTTACGTTTGTGTATAAATATTATTGTAATGAATGTTTACGTCTCAATGTGATACTAGCTAGATAATATTAAAAAACCAATGAATTTAGGGCACAACTGAATCTCTTAAAATGTAATTAAGTATTTATTTTATATTTATAAAATAATTTTAATGTAAAATGAATTTAAAATTAAATGTGAAGTGAGAATATTATTAAGATAAGTAAATGGAATTGGTACCTGGTTTAGTCCCAGTGATTATTCTGCAGTTGGTTGACAGTTCAAACACAGTCCATCTGTAATAGACAGAATCTCTTAAAAAATAATATATTAGGTATTTATAATATGGTTTCTAAAATGAAGCTTTTAATTTACGTAATACTTTAAATATAGTATTAGTTACTTCAAAGTCTCCATACTTTTACTGTGAAGTAACTAATATACTATAAATTAGTAATTTGATAATTTATGGAAATTAAATGTAATAATGCGAATGAATGTATTATAAAAGTGTTACTATGACTACTCATTGTATGTGCAATAAAATAATTTTACTGTTAATCCTTTTTTTCTTTCATACTTAATACTTCTTTACTGATTAGTTCCTTATAGTAGTCATTATTATTAATACATGAAACAATTTACGTCTTTAATGTAATGATGTAAAGGCCGATAATTATCTTCTTCTATCGTGTTGGCTGCGAGGTGGAGTACCATCCTCATCAACCCTAGTGTCAGGGTTACAATTGAGCCGCCAAAGGCCCCTGACATGGCTCATGTAACGACTACTCACTTACATCAGTAAGCAGTAACCGGGATCAACGACTTAACGTGCCTTCCGAAGCACGGATCATCTTACTTTCGGACAATCTGGTGATCAGCCAGTAATGTACCAAACTAGGGACCACAAAGTAAAAGTAGAGTGGAGTAGTGTACTATAGTAGTATAAGGTCGTATTACGTTATTAATAACAGTCATTGTAACAGTCAGCGTCGGTTCGAACTCCGGTATAACTCCCGGCAAACTTCTTGAGCATCGAGTGTCGTAGTGGGGGAAAGTTCGCGCACGTAGACTTCCGTGCAAAAAAATGAACTTTTGATTATTTTCTTAACTTCATTAAAAAAACCAATTATTATTTTATTTAATTATGTAAATAAAACTAAACTTATATTATTATAGTTTATTAAAACTTATATTATATTACCATATTTAATAAAAAACTAATCGTCAGGTAAGTATAATATTCCTTCCATGAGGTTGAAACCAGCAATACCAGAGCTAGTGCTAGGTTTTGGATCTGTAGACATAGACCTCGTGCTAGTAACTAATTCTTCAACTTAAACAAAAGAGCAATAACAAAAACGTGACAGTTTCACTGCACGCAAGTGTATTCGGGAGTCAAAGGGACGAAGACAGAGTGCGCGGGGGAAGTATCGACTGATCTACCAATAGCCGGTAGATACGGGACTCACCCGCCCTCGCGCCCCGTACCGCACCACCAAAGAGATCTAAAATTCGGTTGTGCGCAGTCAAGGTCGATGCTCAAGAAGTTTGCCGGGACCTATACCGGACTTACATCAATGAGGTTTAATTAATTTATCTTATGTGCAATTTTCCCTAACACCATTATAGATGGCGATACGGCTCACCACCTTTACTATACATAAACAGCCTATACACGTCCCACTGCTGGGCACAGACCTCCCCTCAATCAACGGGAGGGGGTATGAAGCATACTCCACCACGCTGCTCCACTGCGGGTTGGTGAAGGTGCTTTTACGGCTAATAGCCGGGACCAACAGCTTAACGTGCCCTCCTAAGCACGGAATTATCAGGTGATTCAAGTTTGAAAAGTCCTTACCAAACAAAGGACAGTCTCACAAAGTGATTTCGACCATGTCCCCATCGGGAATCGAACCCGGACCTCCAGATCGTTAGCCTGACGCTCTAACCACTAGACCACGGAGGCTGTTCAAACACAAAAATACATAAACTCAGTCCTATTTCCCACCGGGATAAGCAGAGACTATGGAATTCCATTTGCTTCGATCCTGACACGTTTCTTTCTTTCTCCACATTCATCACGAAAATTAGAAGAATGGAATGGAACTGTACTGTATTCATGTGTTATAATAATAATAATGAGATATGAAAAAGACATACAATAATAATAATAAAAGAAGTTTATTTAACCACAAATATTTTACAAAATTACTTAATTATTATTACTTTATTATTTTAATTATTATTTTTATGTCTGATTGTTGAAATTTAGTTCTGTGCAAGAAAGTATATTTGATTTGATTTGATTTGAAAATCTTTACAGCGCCATCTATATTGTTTTTCAGGAACGTGGCCTGGAAAGCCCCTCATTGTGTTAGCTCATCATGTACTCACTTTAGAACCCTGGCGCACTATCATATTTGACATTTAATGAGACTTACGGTTTAATTTGTCAAAAAAGTTAATGTGACATGGTTTCAAAATGTATACATGAAACATTCTAATCACATATTCTACCATCGTGGGTTTTTTACCCTATATTTAGACAGCTATGGGCATGTTGCCCATTTGTGAGTTTTTTGCCCCATAGGTATTCATATAACCATGACACATTTCACTTTTGGAATGTGATTCAGAATTCAGATAATTCGTGACATTACATGATTATGTATGGTTCACGACATGTATATTAGTACTCGTGACCGTATGTGTATATGTACGTACAATATAATTATATTTATATCATTATGAAACGAAAGCCAGCAACCAGTTAATCGATATATCAGCGACATCATGACTTGTAGACCTTTGATAGCGTAATTTGTTGCTCGTAATTATAATAATATGATTGTAATAAATAGGTTTAAGTGGCGTCTAGAAAATCATGTCTAGGCATTTTATAATAGTAGTACTATTGTAATACCTACTTTCAAGAATACATTGTAATTGAGTGACTATCGACTTCCTAGAAAAGTCGGGGAAACAGTCAAACCCAGTTCTTCATTTGTTTCGTGCACCGCGTAATTCTGACTTCCCTTCCCACCTTTTCTGTTTACTTACTTTTTTAATTAATTAATTACTTGTGTAACAGTTTCAATTAATTTAATTTATATTAATTCTATTTAATAATATTTAAAATCATTAAAATACTTTTAAATTATAGGCCCATTTGTTTGGACGATAAAAGTACAGGTAAATAAATAGTCAATATAAATTTCATCGTTTCGCAACTTTTAACTTTAACCTAGTTAATATTCATGTTAGATATTGAGATATTTACTTGCAGATAAACTTCTTTTAAAATATGCGTCATCATGCGTATGCATCCCAATTTGTCCCTACTATCCGCTAATGCACTAGGTCTCTTCAAACAAATTGGAGAACGATTATACACGTTAACGTCGTGACACGTTACGCCGTCGTGTTTACACGTTATGGCCACAATTCTTAAGTTGAAAAGCAACGTCATAACGCGTCAGTATTCGACGTATATAGACGTTGTGTCACGAAACAACGTCGACGTGTAATGACGACCGACCAGGCTTTGCCGACAAGTCGGTACATCTCTAATCCTAATTATCTATTCAGGACTACTATAAAAAATAATTGGCCAGACATTTTTTATTTCTCCCGGATTCGATAAGTAGGTAGATATACTTAATAGGTATTTGTTTTTATTTTTCAACGTTCTGTAGCAACAGCCAGACATAATAAAAGATAATAGTTTTTTTTACCTACTAAGTAATATTAAATTCTGATACACTTATATTCAGAAACAGGATGTTTTAAAGAAAAGGCCAGGGGGTTAAAATGGCCACATCGAAACAATTGCAATATTGCTATTTGATATTTGTTAGCATTGCGCACTTACTTTTATATGCGCAAATGGCAAATTGCAATATTGCTTTTTTAGATGGCCTTTTTAACCCTCCCGGTAAGAGTACTCTACCGGTGAGAACTCTCAGCGCTCCCCATTTGTCCGACCAAGTAGTGAATGCCATTTGCGACAAATATAAAATAAGTCACTTAAAAAAGAATTAAGTAGTTGTGACTCTCCAGTACGAATTATGGGAATCAGTTTATGTATGTGGGAACGGAAAGGAAAGATGATGAATGAAAAGGAACGTTTGTAGTGAGAAAGTATGAGAAAGAGAGAGACGGAAAAAGGAAGCGGAAGTATATTTACTTTTTTAAATGACTTTTAATATAAGATGGTGGAATGTAATGTTAGCGACACGAATTGATTAGGTAACGTTTTAAAATAAAGCGGCAACGTATTTGGTGCGGGCAACCGACTCGGCGCTAGATGGCGCTCGCCGCGCCTGCGCGTCACTTCATTTTCGACATTTTGTTTTTTAAAAATCTCTCTCTGGCTAACCTCTCCGCCGCGCACCCACGCTCTTCGGTTGCCCACACGCAAAAGCCTTTTTTATAGCGATCGATGTGTTTTTCTGTTTTCCCGTCCTACATAAATAACAGTAACGTTGGACAATGAATACCTGTGTATTGTTGGTGTGGAAAAATAAAATGAGGATAAAAACTAGAAGCTCAAATGTAGGTGGCAGCACTGTTGAGTGTTCCTAAATTTTGACAGTTCTCCATACTGTCCAGCTAAAATTCGAGATAAACTGCTATAAAATGTGGAGCAACGTGGAGTGTATCCCGTCTGAAGGATGAGTTACGAAAAAGAGAAGAAGCCAGTTGGAAAAAAGCAGTTTTGATTGAAATTAAGTTTTTTAGTTTTCTTCTTTCCGATCCTTGGAAAGTACAATACAGCACTACGATTTTGCAGTTACAAGCTACCAAAATGGTTATATTGCAAAAATATTTACCAAAATGATATGTTTGTTTACTCAAATAGTATGGGGAACTGTAAAAATTTAATGACACTCAACAGTAGCGACACCCAGCGGCGGGTTCGAATCCCGGTGGAGAAATATCACAAAAAATATTTTGTGATCCCTAGTTTGGTTAGGACATTACAGGCTGATCACCTGATTGTCCTAAAGTAAGATGATTCGTGCTTCGGAAGGCCGTTGGTCCCGGTAACTGCTTAGTGATGTAAGTAAGTAGTCGTTACATGAGTCATGTCAGGGGCCTTTGGCGGCTTCATAGTAACCCTGATACCAGGGTTGATGAGGTTGGTAATCCACCTCACAACCCACGCGAGAGAAGAAGGAGTAGCGAGTAGCGACACCTGATGGGAGAAATAGGCAGTTTTTATCCTCCGTTTTTCATTGAAGAAGTCCCTTCTTACATGTATGTATGAATATTATGTATGTCTGCGTGTTTGTATGTATGTACAGGTCAGTGATGCCTCGCTATCAGTCAGTTCATGAATGTCACAGATGGTGGGAAGTACGAGGGATGATTAGATCGGCAGCTTCCGTTCGATATACAATACATGAGGAGAATCTCATTACTGTCAGCCAGTTAGGAACTTTCATTTTACGTGACTTATTCAGAGGCGGAGGACAGGAGTCCTAGTACAGCTTTGAAATAGACTACTCTGGGCGCCATCCCACTCGCGTCAGACAGAGTACTGCGGGGCGGAAGGCAAGAGGGAAACCACTGCTCTATTTTCCCTAAACAGTTGCTTCGAGGATGCTACACCGTCAAGAGCGTGGCTCTTCAGAGTCAGGCATCCGTACGCATTCTGTATTTTCATTCATTCCCTGTAATGTAATGAATGTAAGTGTAATGTATTATGCATGTAAAACCATTACCCTCCTTCTTTGGCAGTCGGGTAAAAGTGAAACAAAAGAAAACAGCAGATACCTACACGTAAAACTAAACAATACAACAATGTGAATAAAATATTCCGGTAAGTAGTTTCCTACAAGAAGTTTTGTAAAAGGTCATTGTCCTAGCGTCTAGAATTTGGATCACTGAATTATAAACGGTCGTACTCAATTGTTAGAGTTGCAGTGGATTAAATGTGAATCATCACGGCATTCATGAAGAAAATAGTAGTTTCAACTGTAAATCAACCGCAATTCAACTGCAAATGAACCGCAATACAACTGCGTCGTACTGCCATCGTGAATGCCGATTCACGAAGAAAATAGACAGATAAACGAAGGGTTTTAACTGCAATCCAACTGCAAATCAACCGCAACTCAACTGCAAATCAACCGCAATTCAACTGCAAATGAGCCGCAATACAACTGCATCGTACTGCCATTGGGAGAGCACATCAGGAATTTCTCGAATCGTACGCGCTGAATTCGACTTTATGAGTTTGAATATCCGGTTTCTAGACAATGAATGACTTTCCAGGCTTCATTCCCCAAAAATAATATGAATGGTGCTGTTGAGATTTAACTTGACAATCATGGGGTATATAATTCAAAAATACAATTTAATGGTAGAAGCATATATAAAAATAATTGTTGCTTAATATTTGGATCTCATTATAAATGTATATAATTATGTTGCTACTTATATTGCATTTCTTTATTTTGTTGATCAGATTAATAATGGAAGGAAGATGTAATGTTGAATTCATGTATCTCTCTCTCTTTATTCAAGAGCTGCGCTCTTGTCGGTGGAGTAATCGCCTTCAATACTCCATAGATAGGGCGTTTAGAACGGTGGTTGCCCCAATCGCCTTCCGTTCCGCAGTACACCGACCAATTTCCTAATCGGTGATGTTCTAGCTAGAGCCCTACCAGAATCCATTTCCTCGGCCTCCCAACCAGTACTGATACCGCTGCTGCCCGGCATCAGGGGTGCGCTTTTGAAGTAGCGACGCCTACTCGCTACGTCACAATTCATTTATTTTCTATAATTAACACAATTGCTGTAATTGTTATGCGAATATTCATTCATTCACCAGGCAGTTTTGGTCTTCATTGGGCTACATAGCTAAACAAAATACAGAATGATGTCTAATCTGCCCTCTATATTGAGAGTAACCATTGGTTCTGAGATAAACAATTCTCAATGAAAAAACACATTTTGTTTTCATTAGCTGTTACTTATCATGGCATGTTGATATTTTTGTTTATCTATTTGTAGAATTAACTGGGTTTCCAAAATTAAGCTCATGTCATGGTTATTTGTTGTTGCCTACAATTATCTTTTAAAGGTTTTTTTTTGACGTCACTTATTGTAGATTAACTGTAAATGGCATTGACTTGGCCGGATAAATGGGGATCGCGGAGGGACAACTGGCCTGAGGGTGCCCAGTTCAAGCCTGAGACTCAGGGCGTCGTCTGAAAGGATGTTGGCAACATCAAAGTCTTAATTTAAATTTTACTGTAATATATTTTCCTATGGCAATTTTACAGCTTTACGCCACGGACTTTGCCGACGAGGCACGTTTTCTTATATCTCCTAACTTTATGTAAATATTTCCTAGTTTTTTGTTACAATACAGTCCACTTTAACATCTCGAAGGGTTTTATTTACCGGAGCTACCATCGTCTCCAACAAGGAAGTGTATTTGAAATAATTAATCGACTCTAGTGGGTCGATAGCTATAAGCGCTGAATGTCGATTACCTGTCCCTTTCCTTTTCAGCGGATAAGAAAATAACAGGTATACTGCTCAGTCTGTATCCACCTGTATGCTGGGTATAGGACAGGTACTTATAACTTAAAATAAAATAAGATGGTGTCTACAGGAATTAGCACCTATATTGAAATTTAGAACCAATATCCATATTGAAATACCTATAATCACTAATTATACTGAATTAGCCGTTCTGCTTAACACTACTTAATAAACATAATTTTGAGTACAAGTTTAAGTACCTATCTGCAGGACAGCCTCCGTGGTCTAGTGGTTAGAGCGTTAGGCTTACGATCTGGAGGTCCGGGTTCGATTCCCGATGGGGACATTGTCGAAATCACTTTGTGAGACGGTCCTTTGTTTGGTAAGGACTTTTCAGGCTTGAAGCACCTGATTGTCCGAAAAAGTAAGATGATTCCGTGCTTCGAGGGCACGTTGAGCCGTTGGTCCCGGCTATTAGCCGTAAAAATACCTCCACCAACCCGCAGTGGAGCAGCGTGGTGGAGTATGCTAAATACTCCCTCCCGTTGATTGAGGGGAGGCCTGTGCCCAGCAGTGGGACGTATACAGGCTGTTTATTTATGTGTACCTATCTGCAGATATGACAAAATTGACAGTAACGACAATTAGTCATAAAAGGGACAATATGGGTGATACGCTGATCAATTAGTCATTGCAATATGTATCTTAGGGCTTCACATCAAAATTGTCTTCATATTGCTTGTGGCGTGCGACCTACGGGGTATAACGTAGAACCCTTGCCCAGGGATACGGGTGAAGACTTCAACGGTTGCAGAGGCGGAGATGGGAGCCATCGGTACGGCAATGCACGACGGAAGGGGCTAATCACAGGGACTGTAGCCTGGAACCTGACAGAGGGCAGCAGTAACTGTCAGTACTATTCAGAGGCGGAGGACAGGAGTCCTATCATGGCTTTGAAATAGCCTACTCTGGGCGCCATCACATTCGCGTCAGACAGAGTACTGCGGGACGGATGGCAGGAGGGAATCCACTGCCCTATTTTTCTCTAAAAAAGTAGCATGGAGAATGCTACACCGATAAGAGCGTGGCTCTTAAATTAGTGATGATTGCTTGTGGATTTGCGCACCCCATTAAAGATTGCAGGCGGTTGAGTTATGTAAAAATTACTGTCATGTAATAAGGTGAGATTACAAAGAAGTTCATGATTTTTCTGTACAATTTTCTGTTACAGTTTTTATTCTATAATTAACAAGCAATTAGGTATACCAACAATACGTTTCTTCTCATGATAAAGTTAATAACTTCACTATTTATTTACCTACCTACTTTAATTAGGGTTCCTTCGTACTAACACAGTTGGTTTCACTATTATAGATGGCCATACGGCTCACCACAGTGAAACCGTGATAGCCCAGTTGGTAGAACGCTTGCCTCTCACTTTGAGGTCGCAGGTTCGAATCCAGCACAGGCCTAAGCCATTGTCGAATTTGTTTTCGAATTCACGTTTGGATCATAAATGATTCACGTGCTCAGCGGTGAAGGAAATCGCGAGGAAACCCACGCGAAGAAAAAACCAGTCCGTTTCAGGTTAGGTCACACCTCCGAAAATGTATTTCTCGGGAACGGGCAAGCGTTCTATCAACTTACCACGTGTTAGGACACCGACCATGAATCCCTTCCAAAAACTCCTTTGGTTCGCGCCAAAAACTCCCGCCACCCCAAGCCAGGAAAAAAGAAAAATAAAGTGGACTCGACTACCGCCGTCGCGCGTTTCTATACAAGAAATTTCTAAAATAACATAAAAGTGTATTAATTCAAGTTGTGCTGTTTAAAATTAATCTGAAAGTGCACTAGCAGTCTCCAGAGCACCCCGGGGTCAGAAGAAACCAAATTCAACAATCCTGTAAGTACCTTTCCTTTGGTCGGTGTTTTTGTATGGGCAAGTCTACTTTTCAGATTCAAAAATATCACTAATCTCAGTTATCCAACATTTATGGTCCTTCGAGCCGGATTCAGTATATCAAAATAGGTATTAACAGACTATTTCATATATAATTTATGTTATTTTATTCAAAATATTAAATTTACAACATCACATTTCATTGTGCAAGTATTTGTTCAATAGTTCTATTTGTCACAGTGTAATATCATATTTAATATATTTTTTATACGTAGTCAAATACTTAGAATCTATTTCTACAGTGTAAATTACTTTTTGTTCGGTTTTACATAAACAGGCAGTTGTAGGGACGCGTTGTTCTCGAAGTTTCTAGTACATTTTTCTTCAGTTCAAAATGGCGAAAGAAACACCTACAACTCCATTTTTGACCGATCTTGATATCAAAATAAATACGTTAATAAATAGAAAAGAACGTTATTTTAGGCGTGTTCAACAGATGTACGATTTATCTAAAATTGTCGAAAGTGATTCCACGTTAGTTAACAAATTGTTGGTGCGGGTCAGTGAACTCGAATCTTCTCGCGAATCATTCGAACGAATTGTTGATGATATTTCTGCGCTGGAACTAAAGCGTAACCCGGCGTATATAATTAACGACCAGGAAATAAAGGCTTTCGATGACTTGTATTACGAAGTTAAACGTATTTTTCATCAATACGAAACTGTTTCGAATACGTCAAAAAGTGGCGGTGAATTCAAATATGAGCGAAGCGGCGGCTCTCAGCCTCGCTTACCTAAAATTGAACTTGTTCATTTTGACGGAAGGTTAGAGAATTGGATTACATTTCGCGATACATTTATGAGTTTGATTCATACAAATAATTCGATAGGTAATGTCGAGAAGTTCCATTATTTACTTTCCGTAGTAACCGGGCCAGCACTTCAAATAGTGAAAAGTTTGCCTGTATCGAGTGACAATTATAATATTGTCTGGTCATCTCTGTCGGACAGGTATGAAAATAAGCGTGCTATAGCTACCCGCTATTTGGATAAATTGTTCGCGTTCAAACCTTTGCCGAACGAATCTGTTAGCGGATTGAATTCCTTTTTAGAGACATTTCAAGAATGCGTTCAAGCGTTAGAATTATTAAAAATCGATGATTTAGCGGGATTTATTCTTTGTTATATCGGTTTACGTAACCTGGACCCGGTTTCTAGACGAGAATTTGAACAAAAAATCGGTATAAAGGAAATACCTATTTTTAAAACATTAAGCGAATTTGTATCGAATCAGGCGCGTATGTTGGAAATGTCTAATCCTCCTGTTTCAAAGCCCGTTTCAAATAAACCCATTCTAAATGCGGTTCAAAACAAAACTAATAATAATAGTAAACCTATTACAAAAAATGTCAATTCAAAAACCTGTTTGGCGAGCAATGCGGGCCCTGATAATTCTAAGAAGGCATGTTTGTATTGCAATAAGCCATTTCATTCGATTTATAAATGTTACGAATACATTGCGCTGTCTCCTAAGCAGCGAATTGAAAAAATAAAAGATTTGCGTTTATGCGAAAATTGTTTGCGTCAAGGTCACACATCTAATGAGTGCCCATCGAAGATAACATGTACGGTGTGCAAAAACAAACATCATCACACGTTGCATTTAGATTCCAATGTAACTTTGATAAGCACGGGCTCTGATGACAGTTGTGATAACGACTTTAATAACGATCAACAGAATCGGGTCTCCTTGGCATCGTCATGCTCGTCTGGGTCGACAGTTATGCTGGGTACTGCGGTTGTACACGTTACGGATGTTTCAGGCAAATATCAACCCGTGCGCGTAGTGATCGACAGTGGTTCTCAAACCAGTTTTATCACAAATGATTGTGCACAGCGATTAGGGCTTCCACGTCAGAAGTGTAACACTCAATTGTCGGGCCTAGGCGGAACAGTAGTTCGCGATCACGGTATGGTGTCCTGCACTTTAAAGCCGACCATGTCTAATGACCCTGTTTTTAATATAAAAGCTGTGATCATTCCGAAAATATCTGGCGATATGCCATCTGTCACTTTGTCACAGGATTTAGTCAACGAATATAAACATTTGGTGTTGGCTGACCCTACTTTCTATCGCTCGAGTCGCATTGACATGTTGCTTGCCAGTGACGTGTTTCCATTCATTTATGATGGTGGCAAGTATCATCCGTCACGTCAAGGGATACCGCTCGCGTTAAGTAGCATTTTCGGGTATGTCATTACAGGCCAGCTGTCAGTGAATACCGGTGCTGGCGGTGTGTCGACTTGTATGTTCACTAGTAGCACAGTTAAGGTGGACGATTTAATTAAATCTTTCTGGGAAACCGAAAGTTTATCCTGTGACGTACCTAAAAATCCAGATGACGTCATCGCTGAACAGATGTTTGTCAGTGACCATAAGCGTGATAATACCGGTCGATACATTGTGAGCTACCCATTCAAACCTGACGCGAAACTGGGCGATTCTAAACAAATTGCATTAAAACGATATCAAAATTTGGAACGCAAATTATCTCGTTTACCCGATCTAAGGGGCGAATATAAAACGTTCATGGACGACTACGCGTCGCTCGGTCATATGGTCTGTGTCGGTGACGTATCGGAAGTGGAATCGGCGTATGTCATTCCCCACCACTGCGTTCATAAGCCTGATAGTAGTACGACAAAACTTCGCGTAGTTTTCGATGCTTCGTGTCAAACTACAAATAATCAATCTTTAAATTCCGTTTTATATACGGGGCCCAAACTGCAAGCTGATCTTGTGGAATTATTAATACGTTTCCGTTTACGTAACGTTTGTTTATGCGGTGACATATCAAAAATGTATCGTAATATATTAATTGACAAATCACAACGTCAATTTCAACACATATTGTGGCGAGATTCGCCCAACGAGCCTATAAAGATGTACGAGTTGTGCACAGTCACTTACGGGGTAGTCAGCAGCCCGTTTTTAGCCATTCGCACGTTACAGCAGTTAGCCGCGGATGAAGGCGATCGTTTCCCTGATGCCGCCCGTGCTCTGCGTGAAGGTTTTTACGTTGATGACTTGCTTTGGTCAGTGGATAGTGTAGACGACGCGCTGACACTTCAACATCAGTTGGTAGAATTGCTAAAGCTTGGCGGTTTCGAATTGCGCAAGTGGTCGAGTAATAGTGCTCAAGTTTTAAATAAATTGCCTAGTGATCAACTCGAACCACCTGTTCAGTTCGATGACGGCAAAACTATGGCTATCAAGATTCTCGGCCTGCACTGGCTACCTGAAGAAGACGCTTTCTCCTTCCGTACCACACAGATGGAAAGTAACGTGACGAAGCGCTCCGTGTTGTCGGAAATAGCTAAGTTATTTGACCCTTTGGGGTTCGTTGCGCCTTGTACTTTTCTCGCTAAAACTTTTATGCAAAAGTTATGGTGCGCCAATTTAGGTTGGGATGACGCGCTGCCTAATGCGCTTCTCAATGAATGGCGTTTGTTTTCATTTCAAATACCTTTATTATCGAAACTAAAACATGACCGACATGTTTTTGTGAAAAATCACATTACAGCTCAAATTGTGGGTTTTTGTGACGCGTCGACGAATGGTTTCGCTGCCGTCGTGTATATTCGCAGTCAGGACGGGCATGGCAATGTCAAGGTTAGCCTACTGTTATCAAAATCTAAGGTTGCGCCCTTAAAAACAGTATCGATTCCGCGTCTTGAATTAATGGCCGCTCATTTGTTATCGAAAACCCTACAATATGTCGTATCGATATTAGCCAAGGAAGTACTGATCAGCGAAGTACTGGCTTTCACCGACAGCTCAGTGGCGTTGACGTGGATCAATACACCTGCATTCAAATTAAAAACTTTTGTTGCGAATCGTGTGGCTAAGATTACTGAATGTTCAGCCGGTGTTCAATGGTATCACGTCAACGGCACTGACAATCCTGCCGATGTATGTTCGCGCGGCGCCACGCCGGCCCAGTTGCTGCACATCGCTGATCAGTGGTTCCGCGGCCCACAGTGGTTGTACGATCCACAACATATGTGGCCAGTGAGGTCTCTAACTGAGTTCAAAGGAGAACCCCTGGAACTAAAACCTGTAAAGGAAAGTACGTCATTACTCACTGAAGGTGTCTCTCTAAAAAATAACTTTGATAATATAATAAATAAATATTCGAATTTTAACAAACTGCAGCGCATAGTCGCCTGGTGTTTCAGATTCTTACACAATTCCAGGGTTTCTCGGCCTGATAGAATCAGGGGCGCATTGCTCACCGCAGAGTTAAATAAAGCTCACGATAAACTTATTCAAATAGTTCAATCCGAACATTTTGGTGATGACATTGAGTCATTAAAACGAGGTAATCGATGCTCTCAAAGCCTACGTAAACTCGACCCGTTCATTGATAGCCGTGGTCTTCTCATGGTGGGGGGTAGGCTTTCACACGCAAACTTACCATTTACTCAACGTCACCCTTTAATTTTACCGAAAAAATGTCATTTTACGAACATTTTAATTGATTATTATCATAAAGTTTATTTACATGTCGGACCTAGGACTTTACAAAACATATTAGTTCAAAAATATTGGATTATAGCCGCTCGCTGTGTTATACGGTCTCGCCTTTCCAAATGCGTTACATGTTTCAGAAATAGGCCCACTGTAAATCAACCTAAAATGGGCTCTTTGCCTAAGTGCCGCTTACAGGACGTTTACCCGTTTCACACGGTCGGTGTCGATATTGGAGGTCCATTTTATACAAAAGAAACAAATAGACGCAATGCCAGAATCTCAAAGTCTTACTTATGTCTATTTGTTTGTTATTCGACTCGTGCGGTTCACCTTGAGGTCCTTTCGGCGTTGACTACTGAATGCTTCCTAGCTTCATTCGATCGGTTTACGGCTAGGCGTGGTCTTCCACACACCATGTATTCGGATAACGGTAAAAACTTTGTCGCGGCCGGTAAACACTTAAACGAAGTCGTTCAATTTTATAATGCAAGTCAACGGCAGCTTATTGACGGTTTTACAGTCAGAAAAGTGACATGGAAATATAACCCCCCGACAGGTAGTCATTTTGGGGGCATTTTTGAAGCCGGAATAAAATCGGCAAAGTACCACTTGAAGCGCGTAGTAGGTACTCGTGCTTTATCTTTCGAAGAGTTGGGTACTCTTTTTGCTAACATAGAAGCGATTTTAAATTCGCGCCCTTTGTGTAGTTTGTCTAATGACCCGAGTGAATTCGACGTCCTTACGCCAGGACACTTTTTAGTCGGTCGTCAATTGGTATCGGCTCCCAATTACGATCTTTCAGATATACCGTTGAATCGTTTAACACGATGGCAGTGCATTACGCAGGCCGCTCTGCACTTCTGGCGCCGGTGGAAGTCGGAATACTTGCACACATTGCAACAAAGGCAGAAGTGGTTTGTTGATACACCTAACTTAAACGTAAACGATTTGGTCTTAATTCATAACGATAACGTACCGTGTCAACAATGGAGTTTGGGTCGTGTAGAACAGATTCACCCTGGACGTGATGGTAGAGTTCGCGTTGTTACATTACGTACACAAAATTCACGGTTACAACGGCCTGTTTCCAAATTGAGTCCTCTCCCAAAAGAGCAGGACCAATAACTTTGTTGTTTATTTCTATCATAATAATATCATTCATACACTTAATTTTTTATTATACAGTCCATTAGCTTATCTTATTATAAAAATATATAACTTAGTTTTCTTTGTCAACAATAAAGTACATTATAAGTAGTATATTTAATAATTCTACTCTTGTGATGTTATTACCTATTTTGAAATCACTGTTGATTTCGGTGGGGGGTAAATGTTAGGACACCGACCATGAATCCCTTCCAAAAACTCCTTTGGTTCGCGCCAAAAACTCCCGCCACCCCAAGCCAGGAAAAAAGAAAAATAAAGTGGACTCGACTACCGCCGTCGCGCGTTTCTATACAAGAAATTTCTAAAATAACATAAAAGTGTATTAATTCAAGTTGTGCTGTTTAAAATTAATCTGAAAGTGCACTAGCAGTCTCCAGAGCACCCCGGGGTCAGAAGAAACCAAATTCAACAATCCTGTAAGTACCTTTCCTTTGGTCGGTGTTTTTGTATGGGCAAGTCTACTTTTCAGATTCAAAAATATCACTAATCTCAGTTATCCAACACCACGGTTAATTATATAGCACTGGCTTATACAGGGTGTTAGTGACATCGTAACGAATACTGAGAGGACT
The DNA here is from genome assembly GCF_024362695.1 of Pectinophora gossypiella. Lineage (NCBI taxonomy): Eukaryota > Metazoa > Arthropoda > Insecta > Lepidoptera > Gelechiidae > Pectinophora > Pectinophora gossypiella. Next base: position 3,165,491 of record NC_065431.1, read on the forward strand.
GATTCAAACCTTTACTGAGTTAATAGCGAGTGGAATTTTCCGTCGCAAAATGTATGTACTTTTTTGTGTTTTTTAAATTATATTCAATTCTATATTTTTGCGATGGAAAATTCTACTTGATATCAACTCAGAATCATGCTCTCAATCATCCCTCAAAGTTTTCGTTACGATGTCACTAACACCCTGTATAGTCATGAAAACGAGTACCTCCTAGACACTTCATTAAATCATCTAGAAAATTTGGATGATTTATTTCATAGAATTTGACTTGCATTATTACAACTTACAGAGGCACGAAACAAATGAAGAAAAGACATTAAAATTCAGATAAAAAATCTTTAAATGCTTCGAAGGGCACGTTACGCCATTGGTCCCGGCTATTAGCCTTAAAAACACCTCCACCAACCCGCAGTGGCGCAGCGCGTGGAGTATGCTCCATACCCTCTCCGGTTGATTGAGGGGAGGCCTGTGCCCAGCAGTGGGACGTAAATAGGCTGTTTAGATTATGTAAGAAGTCTACCCAAAAGCAATTGCTAACTTTGTACGGAACCTTCGGTGCGCAAGTACGTCTTGCACTTGGCCTAGTTTTTATAGGTCTAACAACATCGTAATAAACATTGATTATATAAAATTACTCAACGAGATATTGAGTGTGTTCAAACAATAAAATTACTTACATTGTTTTCAACTGTCAGTACTATTTAGAGGCGGAGGACAGGAGTCCTAGTACGGCTTTAAAATAGACTACTCTAGGCGCCATCCCACTCGCGTCAGACAGAGTACTGCGGGCGGAAGGCAAGAGGGAAACCTATTTTTCCCTACTAAAGTAGCATGGAGAATGCACAGACAAGAGCGTGGCTCTTATTAATTAGGATGATGGCGAAACAGTTTGCCGTGCCATCAAGAACATTAACAGTGTTAATTGGCTGTTTGACAGTTGTAACAATAAAGTATGAAATATGTTGGTTATGGTAGTTTATCATTTAACGATAATTATCCAATAGTTTTTTTTATTAAGATCATTTTAAAAAATGTTATTTTTACAAAAAAGAATGCGTATCTGTGAGTTACTAAACCCGAAACGCGGGCGGCCATGATTGAGCTTCTTGTGACGTCACATTTCACAAAATAAACAAAAACTATCTGTCAGGTTTCACGTTATACTGTTTGACAGTTTCTTTGTTTGTTGAACTGTGACATCATTGGGCTAAAGTCACAAACAATATAGATTGCGCTGTACAGGTTTTCCTTCGTTTAACCTTCTAATTTCATGGACGGCGTCCGTGGTCTAATGGTTGAGCGTTGTGCTCATGATCCGGAGGTCCCGGGTTCAAAACCCTGGAGAGACATATCACAACAGTGTCTACAGGAATCAGGGCCAATTATGTGTTACTTATAAGATTTTATGTGGCCATTTTAACCCCCCTGGTAAACCATATCGCGGTCTATTATGTCCGAGCCAACTGTGTTAGTGAAAAAAAGAGTAAATGTAAGTAAGTAGATGTTTTAATTATTTATCATCATCATCATCAGCCCATACACGTCCCCACTGCTGGGGCACGGGCCTTCCTTATGGATGGATAGGGAGATCGGGCCTTAAACCATCACGCGGGCCCAGCGCGGATTGATGGTTATTAACGACTGCTAATGCAGCCGGGACCAACGGCTTAACGTGCCTTCCAAGCACGGAGGAGCTCGAGATGAAAACTTTTTTTTTGTGGTCACCCATCCTATGACCGGCCTTTGCGAAAGTTGCTTTACTTCAACAATCACAGACCGAGCGCGTTAACCGCTGCGCCACCGAGTTTTAATTACTTATTATGCGCATATACTCGAGTTTGATAAACTATCTACATAAGAAACAGCGGAGAAATAAGAGCAAGAATCTACACGCAGTTCACACAGATAACCTATTTAACCATGTATCATATTTAAAAAAAAAACAGTGCCACAGATAACACATTTTGACCCGAGCGGGCAGTTATCGCGCGACTGCCGTATTGAGCGCGCGTTCTCGGTTCCGCGACAAAAAATGACCATTTCGATTTAAAAAAAGTTTTTTCTTTTTTGGGATTATTTTTCTAAAAACAATGGAGCATCAGAAGTTAGAAAACATGGCGTCGACAGCCCTTATGTTGCCAAAAGAAAATGGGGATGAGAAGGTAGTGATTTTGACGCCAGGAAATGGTGTTGGGAAGATTTTGATCAGGGAGGACACGATCCTGGCCAACTTGCAAGGTTGTGCTGGATGTGGCAAGGCGCAGTTCACTTGTGGTGGAGGCTCCAAACGATGGTCTGCCCTTTGTTGGGGGAGGCAGTCCGATAGGAAATATTACTGCTGTAAGTATAATTAACAGTATAAATAATTAATTCTGTGCTTCCATGCACGTTAAGCCGTTGGTCCCGACTCATCATCATCATCAGCCCATTAAAGTCCCCACTGCTGGGGCACGGGCCTTCCCTACGGATGGATAGGGAGATCGGGCCTTAAACCACCACGCGGGCCCAGTGCGGATTGGTGGTTATTAACGACTGCTAATGCAGCCGGGACCAACGGCTTAACGTGTCTTCCGAAGCACGGAGGAGCTCGAGATGAAAACTTTTTTTTTTGTGGTCACCCATCCTATGACCGGCCTTTGCTAAAGTTGCTTAACTTCAACAATCGCAGACCGAGCGCGTTTACCGCTGCGCCACCGAGCTCCTCATTCATGATTGTTTACTCAAATAGTATGAGGAACTGTCAAAATTTAAGAACACTCAACAATAGCGACACCTGATGGGAGAAATATGCAGATATTTTATCCTCCAAAATTAAAAATATCGACCATAAACTGACAGTACCTAAGATAAGGAATCTTCTGAAAATAATAACGTTCACTCATTCATTCATTCACTCTTTGAATCATCTTAATGGAAGGTTATCATGAGTTTCAAATTACCGCTGATTAATTGAAACGAATTGATCAATTAATTGAAGCATGCTAAAGAATCTATGACGAGAAAAAGTTCCGTACAGTTCACCGCACTAATTACATACATAATAAGCTCACGACTATACCCCAATCGGGGTAGTCAGAGGTACATATATCGCAAGATGAACTGTTAGACTAATTACTTACATATGTCATTGTCCCATTTTTAGACTCATTTTTATAATTAATTAGAGTATTTAGTAGGAAAATCCGTGATAGCGCAGTTCGTAGAACGCGTGGCTTACATAGACGTGTTACGGGTTCGAATGCCGGCTTCGGCTCTAAACCACTGAATTCGACTTTTAGTTTGAATTCATGTTAGGATCATAGATAATGATGATATCACGTGGTTTCCAGGTTTTGTGCCCGGTTAATGGCTTAAATATTTTAAACTACGCAACGGATTTTATGCGGTTTTTATAATAGATAGAGTGATTCAAGAAGACGGTTTATATGTATAATGGCCCCGATTCCTGCAGACACCGCCTAATTTTATTTTAAGTTATATCCGTCATTTTCATATCCGTCGAAAAGGAAAGGGACGGATGATTCACAGCTCTTAATTTTAGGAAGAATGAGTAAATGAATGAATAACCCGGCCGAATCAAAAGGTACGTCGCTGGTATGCAATCCGTTTGACGTGCTGTCTACTTAACTGTGTCGGGTTATTGACGGATGTAAAATTTTTAGACGGTTGGTTTAAATTTGTGCTTAAAATTTGACGTGTGTTCCATAAATTTTATACTTGTCGATTACCCGTCCCTTTCCTTTTCGGCGGATAAGAAATTGACAGATATAACTTAAAATAAAATTAGATGGTATTTACAGGAATTAGCACCAATAACATCCATTAAATAGTGGAGAAATACTGTTGTTTTTGAGGTTTTTAATGTCATGTAAATATTTTTTTTTTTCTCAGTATTGCACCCGAGCGAAGCCGGGGCGGGTAGTTATCAATAGGACACAAATCATTGTAGCAAACAAAAATACAAATACATCAGTTAGCAAAGTCATCTACAATATGGATGGCGTTTATTAGAAGATTTTGACATACTTACTTATTTAATAATTTTGTTTACGTCAAATTGTATGATGTGCGCGTCGATCTAATAATAGTTTTAAGTTTGTGTTTCCGTGATCGTAATATTTTTTTAGATTGAGAAGGGAATGTTAATTTGGTTTGGACACGTAGAGCGGATGAAGGATAATAGGATTACGAAAGCGGCATATAAAGCGAAGGTTGGTGGTAGGGCTGGCAGAGGAAGACCTAGAAGGACGTACATTGACCAAATTAGAGATGTACTTAGAAAAGGTTTAGTACGATCTACTCTGAACAGGTGTGCGTTTATTAAGCGATTGATGAATGTGGAGGAAGCAAGAGAAGTGTGTCAGGATAGAAGCAAATGGATTTCAGCCTTCTGAGACATCTGGAAGTATTTACCTTATAATTATGATGATCGTTAGTGAGTCAGTGAGTGTCAAAATCAGGGCTTTTTACATATCAATAGCTATGCGTTTGAAACGATATATGTTTCAATAAGTTCACTTAATAACACATCCTAAGAATTTAGTTTATTTGGTATGATCCAAAATTTAATTATGAGGGTTTCGAGAAATCTTCTTCTATCGTGTGGGTTGTTAGGTGAATTACCAACCTCATTAACCCTGGTGTCAAGGTTACTATTGAGCCGCCAAAGGCCCCTGACATGGCTTATGTAACGACTACATACTTACATCAGTAAGAAGTAATCGGAACCAACGGCTTAACGTGCCTTCCGAAGCACGGGTCATCTTACTTTCGGACAATCAGGTGATCAGCCTGTAATGTCCTAACCAAACTAGGGATCACAAAGTGTTTTTTGTAATATGTCCCCACCGGGATTCGAACCCGGGACCTCGGGATCGCGAGCCCAACGTTCAACCACTGGACCACGGAAGCTGTTTCGAGAAAAAGTGCCTTGCCTTTGCGGTACCATTGCTCGTCTTGGCGGAACCACTCCCGTGCTCCCAGATCTAAAAACTCCCAAGTAGCCAATTAAGAACGTGTCTGTAACATCTGATGCGGTGTATAACCCCTTATCAAAGTCCCACAAACTGATGTCGGTGGATTTAACAATAACATTTAAAATGTTATAAACATACATCGTATGATCTCCCCTTATCAGCGGGGTCGAGTAAAAATAGGTTTTTTTTTTAATTGTTACTAGTTAAGCAAGACAGACGGGAAGATAAGCAGAGATTTTTTTATTAAAAATTATATTTAGTAGCTGTCCATCTGCCACGTCATGGTTCTCACTTTAAAACTGATTTTTTATACTTGCAATCTCTTTTTAAGCCTTTAGGGGTTGATTTTCACCCCCATGCAAAATCTGGGATTCTCAGCTTTTTGTAGTTTCTCACATTTCGTGAATAATCAGCCAATTGGGGTAGTTAAAGATACTTCCAAGGCATGATGGACTAAGATCGGGATCTTAGTCTCGGAATCGTATATTACGTCCTTCGGACGACGATACTTTTCAGTACCGTCCCTAAGCGAGATGTATTCGGAAGCCGCAAAAAGACACCATTAGACACAGACAGACAGACATATAAAACAGTAGAAAAACTTTACTTAGACTTACCAAGCTTTTTGTTACACCAACGTCAAAAAGAAAGGGTTATTGTAAACGTGTCTGTCTGTCTGTTACCTTTTCACGATGAAACTGTTGAACCGATTTAGATAAAATTTGGAATTTAAAGAGTCCAGAGACTCCAGAAAGGTCGTAGGATAGTTTTTACACCGGAAATCGCCCCTTGCATGCCGTCGAAATGACAGAGTCACGGGTAGAAAACTAGATGGTTATATAATATAGTAATACTACCTACAAACAAGCATTATAATAATCATAATGAATCGTATTAAATGCATTGCATTCATAAAATTATAGATAACACAAAGTATCTATGTATGAGTGAGAAAAACAAAACCTTACAATGTTACATAAGTACTAGTGATTTGCTTTTTTTTCTTTTTTTTTTAATTATTGTAGATTTGCCACAGATGGCATTAACTACTTGGCCGGACAAATGGGGAGCGCTGAAGGCTCTCACCCGGTACTAGTGATGTGCCGGATCGTTAAAAATGTATATCCGCGGATATGAATCCAAATACGGATAATAGGTGTCAAGATCGTCCGATCATCACTAATGCAAAATTGCATTAGCATCAAAATGGCAGGACCAATTGCTTAATGTTGGAATTGCATATTGTTAGATATAGCACCCATTTAGTACTATTTGGTACTTATAAAAAAACATAGTATCTTTCTCATTTAAAAGATCATCATCAGCCCATTAACGTCCCCACTGCTGGGGCACGGGCCTTCCCTATGGATGGATAGGGAGATCGGGCCTTAAACCACCACGCGGGCCCAGTGCGGATTGGTGGTTATTAACGACTGCTAGTGCAGCCGGGACCAACGGCTTAACGTGCCTTCCGAAGCACGGAGGAGCTCGAGATGAAAACTTTTTTTTTGTCACCCATCCTATGACCGGCCTTTGCGAATGGTGCTTAACTTCAACAATCGCAGACCGAGCGCGTGTACCGCTGCGCCACCGAGCTCCTCTGCGCCACAGAGCTCCTAATTTTAAAAGATTTACACGTTAAACTATGACAAAATGGCGAACGGGAGCTAGATAATTGCTACATGTTATTTAGTACCTATCGTGTACCTTCTAAAACTGCTGTTATATATAGGACGGGAAAACAGAAAATACACTTGTCGATCGCTATAAAATGGCTTTTGCGTGTGAGCAACCGAAGAGCGTGGTGCTCGGCGTAGAGGTTAGCCAGAGAGAATTTTTTTTATCAAAATCGAAAAGAAGTGACGCGCAGGCGCGGCGAGCGCCATCTAGCGCCGAGTCGGTTGCCCGCACCAAATACTTGCCGCTTTATTTTAAAAAATGTTACATGGCAATTCGTGTCGCTAACATGCCCCACCCCAGTGCGTCAGCACTCTTCTGTCGGAATTCTAGCGACGCGCGTTGCAGACCTCTGAAGGATACCAGTCTTGGTATTTATCTCGACAACTCTGACCCGTCCGTCTTTGCCAGGCATAACTTTCTGAACGCGTCCTCGTGGCCATACGTTACGAGGGGAGGTCGGGTCCACAATCAGTACTAGGTCTCCTACTTGTAGCTGTCTCTGATCTTCATGCCATTTTCTTCTCGGTCTCATTTCAGGCAGGACCTCCTTCACCCAGCGTTGCCAAAATAAATCAGCAAGGCGTTGCGAGGTTCGCCACTGCTTTCGGAGATGTAAATCTGTGTCGTCATAGGTTCCGAGTACAGGTAGCTTAGATGATGATCCGAGTAAAAAATGGTTTGGGGTCAGAGATTCGTCGCTGTGGGGCTCTACTGATACGTGCGACAGTGGGCGGCTGTTCACCATCTGCTCGACTTCAGCCATCAGCGTGCTCAATACTTCGTCTCGGGGAGCTCGCTCACGTAAAACGACTTTTAGCGATTCTTTTACGCTTCGAATCATTCGTTCCCATGCCCCACCCCAGTGTGGGCTGATGGGAGGGATGAAATTCCATACAGTGCCATAGTTGATGGCCTCTCGTTTCAACATGTCTTCGTCGAGTTCTTTAATTGAGCGTTTTAACTCCGTGTCTGCACCTCTCAGGTTTGTGCCATTGTCTGAAAACAGTTGTACAGGCCATCCACGTCTAGAAGCCATGCGCCTGAGGGCCATTATGAGCGCGTCCGAGGTAAGCTTAGTAACAATTTCAATGTGTACAGCTCTGACAGTCATACATGTGAACAGTACACCATATCTCTTCTCCCTCCGTCTACAAACTGTCACCTCCATTGGGCCGAATAAATCAACACCACAAAATGAAAAAGGTCGCTGATGGTGCGCCATACGTGCTTCAGGTAGATCACCCATTCTGGGCGGCTGTGGTTGAGCTCTTTTTATTCTGCACAGCATGCATTTCGAGACTACATGTTTGATGGTTGGACGTAGACGTGTAATCCAGTATATTTGCTTGATCTCATTAACTAGAGTTTCTTGATTTGCATGTGCGAACTTGACGTGATAAGCTCTCACGATCAGCTGTGCCAGGTGACTGCGGCCATCAAGGATCAAGGGGTGCTTCGTCTCGTGAGGTACTCCAGGAGCGGCGCTAATGCGGCCACCGACGCGAAGAAGCCCGTGCTCATCGACGAAGGGAGACAAGGTAAGTATTCTACTTTTCTTTTCTAATTGTTTTTTATTTTTCAGGTGTTCCAGATCATCGTGAAACGACTGCGACTGCGAGTAGCGGATCAACAGGCGCTCAGCTCGGCTCAACATCTCTCTGTCGACTTCTGAGGTAAGTTTTCTACATTTATTAATGAATAATAAAACTGTACATGTTGCTTTCAGTAGGCGTGTCCATGAAGAAAATCGTTCTGGGTTCGGTACAGCAGGTAAGTCGCATTTAGTTGTTATAAGGTTAACATATTCCAGGTCCTTCTCACAGATGCCAGGTTGCATGTCAATTGGCCACATCTCTTTTTTCTCATATAGAAATTGAGGTCCATAAAACCATTCTCCTTGCAGTACAGATAGGGTGCAGTTGTCTCTAGTGGCAATGTCGGCAACATTCATTTTGGTAGGGACATATCGCCATTCTTTTATCTCCGTAAGTTCGTCTATTTCACCGAGACGATGTGCCACAAATTGTTTATAATTGCGCGCCGTGTTCCTTATCCAGTGCAAGACAGTGGATGAGTCACTCCAAAAATATCGTTGTTGGGGAATGAGATTATGTTCTTCTACTATAGTATGTGCTAATCTTGCGGCCATCACAGCAGCTTGTAATTCCATTCTGGGCATGCTGACATATTTGTTCGGCGCAACTTTGCATTTACTGGAAATAAAGGCAAGTCGTGGTTCTCTGTTGTTATCTTCCCAACGCCAATATGCAACTGCGCACATAGCCTTTGTAGATGCGTCACATAATAGATGTAGCTGTAGGTTTCTATAGTAGTTAGTGTTATCATTGCAGGGAACGGCGGGTGTGGCGACGGTGAGCGCGGAGGTTGCGATGTTGGTGTGTGCAAGAGTGGCGGGAGCAGCTGCAGGGGCGACGAGGACTGCCGCGGGGGCAGCGCAGGTAAGGGCAGCCGTGGGGGCGGCGCAGGCGCGCGCAGTGGCAGCGCGAGCGTCCGCAGGAGCGGCCAGGGCAGCCGCGGGGGCGGCACAGGCAAGGGCAGCCGCGGGGGCGGCGCAGGCGCGCGCATGGGCAGCGCGACCAGCCGCAGGGGCGGCCGGAGCAGCCGCAGGGGCGGCGCAGTCACGGGCAGCCGCAGGGGCGGCGCAGGCGCGCGCAGCCGCAGGGACGGCGCAGGCGCGCGCAGGGGCAGCGCGAGCGTCCGCAGGGGCGGCGCAGACAAAGGCAGCCGCGGGGGCGGCGCAGGCGCGCGCAGGGCCAGCGCGACCAGCCACAGGGGCGGCCAGGGCGGCGCAGACAAGGGCAGCCGCAGGGACGGCGCAGGCGCGCGCAGCCGCAGGGGCGGCGCAGGCGTGCGCAGCCGCAGGGGCGACGCAGGCGCGCGCAGGGGCAGCGCGAGCGTCCGCAGGGGCGGCGCAGACAAGGGCAGCCGCGGGGGCGGCGCAGGCGCGCGCAGAGGCAGCGCGACCAGCCGCGGGGGCGGCCAGGGTAGCCGCAGTGGCAGCGCGACCAGCCGCAGGGGCGGCCAGGGTAGCCGCAGTGGCAGCGCAGGCGGGGCTGTCTTCTTTTTCACTCGGCGTCCGGTGCACTCGTCCTTGATAATAGCGTGGCAGGCGTATCAAATGAATGCTTTTCAATTGTTCCAGCCAGCTGATCCACTTGTCATAGATATTGTTAGGTACTACCTCGTCCCAGTCAAGTTTGCATTTCCATGTTTGTTGCAATATTATCTTGCCTCGTATAGTAAAGGGCGACAGGAAACCGTAGACATAAAAAATGGACATAATGACTTGCAGTATTTCTCTTTTAGTAGGTTTCTTTTCTCCATTTATCAGACAAGTAGGTATTTTCTTAAATGAGACGTCAAATCCGAGCATATCCTCGTTAGGGAACCATAGTAAACCAAGTGTGCGTTCACTCTCATCATTAGGGCCCATTTTGAATTTAAGTGCAGTAGTTGCTAGTGATTCTTTTGGTAAACTTTGAAGTACATTTTCACTGTTGCTTATCCAGTTTCTTAATTCAAATCCTCCTTGACTGTGGATGTATGATATATCATGTACTTGTTTTATTGCCATTTCTTCATCGGGTAAACTTTGAATGTAGTCATCACAATAATGCTGTTTACATATAGCTTGAACTGCTTGTGGCATAGTAGTTTGGAATCGTAGTGCATTCTTATTTTTCACAAATTGGGCAATAAATGGTGAACAGTTGGCTCCAAATATTAATGACGTCATTGTATATGTCTTTATTTGCTTTTCAGGTGACTTAGAATTATCTTTCTTTTCAGGTAAGTCTTTCCATAGAAATCTCAATGCATCTTGGTCTTCTGGTATTAGTTTGACGCGTAGAAACATGTCTTTAATATCTGCAGCTACAGCTATTTTGTACTCACGGAACCGTAGCATGATACCATACAGAGACATAAGTAAATCTGGGCCTGTCAGTAGAAAGTCATTTAGGGACAAGCCAGATGACTTTGCAGCGGCATCAAATACTAATCTTAATTTTTTCTTATTCGGGTTATCTACCCCAAAGTGGGGTAGGTACCAGGTTTTAGATGTCCTTTCAGTGTTCTTTACCTCCTTGGCATAATCATTTTTCAGAAGATGTTGAAATCTCTCATTATACCGCTCTGCATATCCATCATCGGCCTTGATTTTTCGTTCCACACCTCTTAATCTCATAGCAGCAGTAGGATAGGAATCAGGTAGTTTGCAGTTAGGGTCTTTCCATGGGAGACCGACGTGCCAGCGTCCATCTATTAATTGTGAAGTCTTCTCTAGGTATTCTATTGCTCGTACATCATCTGAATTCTGTCTCGGTTTGTCGAACACGCCCAAGGAGTCCAAGGTAAAAGAACGTCTTACATCTTCAGCAATCTCGCGTAGAATTTGTTCTTTCTCTAGATGCTGATCGTCCATCAAGAGGAGAGTGGAACCAGCAGTGGCAGCCTGGTCTGGCGCTCGAATAGGGCCATGAACGCACCAGCCTAGCGGTGTACGCGTGACATAAGGTTCACTTTGTTTACCTTTTAATATTTGTAAAGGCATAATAAGGTCGTAATTGTCCTGCCCGATAAGTATTTCGGGTTTATCACCATCGACACACAAATGGTCCATAATATTGTTCACATAATCACAGTTCAAATGATTCACCAATGATAGATTTTGCACTGGTAGGTTCAGTTCGTTAGCAGTGCGCGCCCGTAATGTAAACATACCTCCGTCCTTGTTTGACACATTAAAGTTCACCATCTCACTTTCACACACAATGTTGTCCCATGCTCCACTCACGCGTAATGTTTGCTTGATACCACGTATCCCCACTCTCGAGGCAAGGGAACTACTTATCAGTGACACAGTAGAACCATCATCCAGTAGCGCAACTGCATTTATGATTCCGTTAGGTCCATGTATTTTTAATGACACAGTTTTTAATATCACTTTGCAATCGTTTGTTTTAACGCACGTTACAGTTTCGGTTTGCGGGTTCACGGGGTTTGTCACTATCACATTGGATTGGTGATTATCACTGGTAGGGAAGTGTAGAAGGCGATGATGAGGTTGTCCACAATTGTCTATATCACACGGGGACGCGGGGCACTTATCGCGATTATGTGTCGACACTAAGCACTTAAAACATACACGATTACGTTTTACGAAAACCCATCTATTTTTTCGTAGTGCTCTTTTAAACTTTTTACAGTCAAATAGTTTGTGTACCGATTGTTTACAAAACCGACACTTAACACTTTCGTTACGTTCGTCACTACTGTCTTGTTGCACTAGCAATGTTTGGTGTATATGGTGCGGCCGGCTATAGTCATTATGTTTCCGTAAATGTTTGTAGGTATTATCACTTTGAGATGGAATAACGAGTAAATTCACAGCTGTTTTAGATATCTTCGTCGCTTCGGCAGTTAAAAATTCAGATAGTAGAACGAGTTTCGGCTTTTCTTCGTATATGTAAGGGAAACTAAAGTCGGCCCACTTTGAAATTAAAACAGATGGCATCTTGTTCAAGATAATGGACACGACATTCATCGCTCGTAGGTATTCGACTTGGCCGATAGCTTGTACGGCAGCGACGTAATTTTGTACTTTTACGGCGAACGACACTATTTGTTTGTGATAGTCGGGCGACAGCGGCGGCAACTTGTTTATGTCTTGTATGATTTTTGTAAGTATGACGTCGGGGTTTCCAAACTGTAGTTGAAGTGTAGACATAATAGTAGCAGACGACGTGGCGCTAATTAGCAGTGCGGCGACAGCGTCTTTGGCAGGACCTTGTAGGCACTTTCGTAGCCTCCATAAGTTTTCTTTTTCAGTAAAATTGCATAACTGTGAGGATTCTTGAAATGCTTGCTTGAAATAAAGCCACTCAAGCGGGTCACCGTAGAAGACAGGTAAGTCTCGTGGTGTAGATAAGCGACTTAACATTTGTGCATTCGATCCTATTGCAGTAGCGGTGGTCAATTCTTTAATAGCGTTAGCCAGCATGTGAACTGTCCCATAGTTGGTGCCGTCGTCGGCGGCGGCGGCGGCCGAGTCTGTCGGCGCGGGCGGCGGCGGCGGCAGTGGCGGCGGCGGCGGCTCCGTCGTGCCCGTGTTGTGAACATGCTCGGGGGCAGACGGCGGCCATTGTTCGCGTTCCAGTTCGGCGTGACTGCGGTTTAACCACTGTACTACTTGAATTTTTGTGCAATTTTGTTCCTCTCTTTCATCTTGTTGTGAACTGTATACTGATTCATTTTCTAGGTCGGCTAATTGGGCTTCTAACCTCTTGTCAATTAGCTCCTTATCGATACGCGCTTTGGCTTCGGCGGCTTCTAACTCAAGCTGAATACGTCGTGCAGACTTCGACGAAGTTTTACTATGGTGCGAGGTACTGCATTCCACCATTTTGGACGTACTCGGTTTAGCCGTAAGCGAACGAGAGACATTAGCATGAAGCGAAGTCGGCTGAGGCGCGGGTGAATAGTAAGGCGGTGAAGCATTGTTAGTTTTTACACACACATTCGTTGTACCAGAAAGATGTTCTTTTGAGTTCAAGCTTTCATCACATGCACTTTTCACAACCTGCTCTTTGGGAGTAGGTATATCACTCGAAACCAACACTTCAGTCACTTCATGTTCTTTGTGTTTTCGCGTCGTATTTCGCGTATTAACCATTTTCACTGATCAGGCTCGAAGGACTTTGTTATATATAGGACGGGAAAACAGAAAAACACTTATCGATCGCTATAAAATGGCTTTTGCGTGTGAGCAACCGAAGAGCGTGGTGCGCGGCGTAGAGGTTAGCCAGAGAGAATTTTTTTTATCAAAATCGAAAAGAAGTGACGCGCAGGCGCGGCGAGCGCCATCTAGCGCCGAGTCGGTTGCCCGCACCAAATACTTGCCGCTTTATTTTAAAAAATGTTACATGGCAATTCGTGTCGCTAACAACTGCAATCGGATTGTAATTACGTTAGGGAATATCAGAGGTCGCTGGTTCAAATCCGGCTCGAAGGACTTTGTTATATATAGGACGGGAAAACAGAAAATACACTTGTCGATCGCTATAAAATGGCTTTTGCGTGTGAGCAACCGAAGAGCGTGGTGCTCGGCGTAGAGGTTAGCCAGAGAGAATTTTTTTTATCAAAATCGAAAAGAAGTGACGCGCAGGCGCGGCGAGCGCCATCTAGCGCCGAGTCGGTTGCCCGCACCAAATACTTGCCGCTTTATTTTAAAAAATGTTACATGGCAATTCGTGTCGCTAACAACTGCAATCGGATTGTAATTACGTTAGGGAATATCAGAGATATTAACATGAACTAGTCTTCTTCTTCTTACAAACGGTTATTTTATACCTCTTAAAATATTTTATTTTCTCGAAAAAGCTTTATAATTACTTATAATTAAAAAAAAAAAAATTTACTTCAATTATTTTAAATTTCGCGCGAAAACGGTTGGTTTTTTTTTTGTTTTTCCCCGAAGGGTAAGGCAAACTATGCCCATACAGCCATGTCTTACGTATTTTTTTTTTCTTGATGATTAATGAAATGATGAAAGGTGATGATGATGAAACCTAAGCCCCCACCCTCGGAGTAGACTCCTACTCCGAACCACAAACGAATTAACTCAAAAGTCCGCATAAACTTTCGAGTTATGAAGCGACTTCTTGGCACGAAGCGAAAATAGGCAGATACACTTTGTTTATTGAATACCCCGACATAATAACACTTGCGAACTTAATGCGATCATTAACCACAAAACACCACTTCGTATTAATTATTTAGATTATTCAATGAAGAAAGCAACTGTCCCGTTCCCGTTTCCCGCCAAGAAGCCCCAGTGACTTCACATTTCAACAAACAAAGAAACTGTCAAACAGTGTCACTTGAAACGTGACAGATAGTTTTTGTTTGTGACGTCACTTTTTTTTTGTTTTGGTTTTCCCCGAAGGGTAAGGCAAAGGGAACTATGCCCATACAGCCATGTCTGACGTATTTTTTTTCTTGATGATTAATGAAATGATGAAAGGTGATGATGATGAAACCTAAGCCCCCACCCTCGGAGTAGACTCCTACTCCGAACCCCAAACGAATTAACTCAAAAGTCCGCATAAACTTTTGAGTCATGAAGCGGCCTCCCGGCACGAAGCGAAAATAGGCAGATATACCTTGTCCATTGAATACTCCAATATAATAACACTCGCGAATGTCTTCCGACTAACTTAATGCGATCATTAACCACAAAACACCACTTCGTATTAATTATTTAGATTATTCAATGAAGAAAGCAACTGTCCCGTTCCCGTTTCCCGCCAAAAAGCCTTTGTTTCTTTGTTTTAATTTTTTTTTTCTTTTGTTCCAGTGTTAACTTTATTATCTGCGACGTTCGTGCTGAGCCTCATTGGAACTATATTCTTCTGTTTCACGAATACGATCAACGATGCTATATTATCTGTGAGTATTTTTTTTTCTAGGTTGTGGTTAGGGGCCTTGAGTATGTTCCTTTTGAGCTTACTTACTTACCTATCAAGTGCCTATTCAATTTTTTTTGACATGACTTATTGTAGATTTCTCGCGGATGGCATTAACTACTTAACCGGACAAATGGGGAGCGCTGAAGGCTCTCACCCGGTACAACGTTTAAGAACTGCCTATTCAATACAGGGTGTTAGTGACATCGTAACAAATACTGAAAGGGATGATTCAGACTATGATCCTGAGTTGATATCAGGTGCATTTTCCTGCCGGAAAATTTATAAAAAATTTAGTGTTTTTTTTTAATTATTTTCTGTTCCATACTTTTGCGGCGGAAAATTCCACTTGATATCCATTCAGAATCATGGCCTGAATCATCCCTTAAAGTTCTCGTTACGTTGTCACTAACACCCTGTATACCTTATTCTTCGTATCATAAATCTTAAATCTCGGTACTTTAGATTTTTCTTATGTATGTATTGTGTTGTGTCTCATCTCATAAATAGTGGTTTTCTTATCCAATTTTCTTTTCCAGAACATGGTCATCCGGAACAACTCTCTAGCGTTTTCAATATGGCAACGCCCTAACGTCAATCCTCTTATGAAAGTTCACATCTTCAACTACACGAATTGGGAGCGCGTACGCAGCGGGCAAGATGAGAAATTAAAAGTAGAAGATGTCGGCCCTTATGTTTACTCGTGAGTATTCATTTATTTATTTGTACACAATAAAACAGACACAAGGAACATAAGTACAAAGAAAACAATCTTATCTATCTTGGTTTTCTGTTAGTTTTTTCTGTGTATTGATTTCCGTATGGTTTCTGTCCTGTGTTGAATGTAATGTACCTGTCTGTCTGTGTCTGTGGTGTCCGGGAGTAATAAATGTTTCTTTCTTACTATTACATTGGAGTTAGAAAGCGCCACCTATATTTGTTTTTGGGAACGTTCCCTGGAAATTCCCTCATTGAAAGAGGTTATTCCGGTATCAATTTGTTTGTCTACATGACGTTTCGGTGTTACGAGACAAAACAAAACCTTCGTACCGAGGTATTCGATGTGAGCGATTATTGTTGCAAAACATGTACATAATACATAAAACATAGTACATAATGCACGTCATCAAAATTACGAAATTACGTAGAACATTTAATGAATCGGACTAGAAATAATTATACGGTCTAAACTTACTGGTACAGAGAGAACAGATGCGAACTTAGGGTGATGTGACGTCACAGCAATAAAGAAAACTCTGTAAATATGACTTACTAAAATGATATAAACAAATATTAGGGGTTAAAAAAGCCACATGGTCCGGAGGTCCAGAGGTCCCGGGTTCAAATCCCAGTGTGTAGATATCACGAAAATCACTTTGTGATCGCTAGTTTGGTTAAGACATTACAGGCTGACCACCTGATTGTCCGAAAGTAAGATGATCCGTGCTTCGGAAGTCACGTTAAGTCGTTGGTCCCGGTTACTACTTATGCAAGTTAGTAGTCGTCACATAAACCATGTCAGGGGGCCTTTGGCTCAATAGTAACCTTGAGGTGTGTGACCTAACCTGTATTCGGCTGGTTTTCCCTTCGCGGCTTAGACGCCGCAACGTGTTTACGTGTGGTATCCTTAAAATAATCTAACAGATCTTATAGTTTTTTTAGCATAATGATACATCAATTTGATATGATTTAACAAAATCATATACATTATTAAATGAGGTCTGTCATCAGATATATCTCAAGTGTTGCCGAATAATCGATTATCGATAAATAATCTAAATATCGATATGCCTATCGATACTATCGATTATTAAGGGGTTTAGAATATACCCACATTCCCGAGATTTTCGGAGGTATGTGATCTAACCTGTATTGGGCTGATTTTCCCTTCGCGAGTGGAAGGTCAGACAGGCAGTCGCTTCTGTAAAAAACCGGACCTGTCAAATCTTCAGGTTAGGTAAGCGGACCCTGTGAAAAACGGGATAATGCTAAGGAGATGTCACTAACACCCTCATCATCTCTCACACCCTAACGCCTTGTATATGAAAATAATAAAAGAACAGGGTGTTAGTGACATCGTAACGAATACTGAGGGGGATGATTCAGACCATGATTCTTAGTGAAAATGAAGTGGAATATTCCGTCGCAAAATTCATGCTTTTTTTTTATTTTATTTTTTATTATTTTCAGTTCTATACTTTTGCGATCGCAAATTCCACTTGATATTAACTCATAATAATGAGCTAAATCAGCCCCCTCAATATTCGTTACCATGTCACTTACACCCCGTACCAGTACATACAGGTACCATGGGTGTTAGTGACACCGTAACGAATACTGAGGAGGATTATTCAGACCATGATTCTGAGTAGATATTAAGTGGAATTTCCTGTCGGAAAATTCATGATTTTTTTTTTATTATTTTCCATTCCAAACTTTTGCGACGGAAAATTCCACTTGATATCAACTCAGAATCATGGCCTGCATCATCCCTCAAAGTTTTTGTTACGATGTTACTAACACCCTGTATACATATATTATAAAATGGCGGAAAAAACAAGATGGCCGCCATACAAACACTGTTTTTTCCAGAAAATGTCTCTGGTGTAAAAATGATGTATAGGGGTCTGATCGGAACGTCATCTTTGAAAATTGCTCCGCATCAGGGTTACACCATACGGCCTGGCAAAACTATAACACCTAGAACTTTCTTGTTTTCACGAGACCTATCTAAATCTTGGTGAAATCTATAGCCGGTGAAAAAAAAAAACAAAATGGCTGAAACATAAGATGGCTGCCATTAAAGTTTCGAACTACTACAGGACACGCGAGCGGTTTGCAGCGAGCGAACCACGCGACATCTAGTATTATAATATATATGTCGCAGTCGGATTGTATAATCCGCTGTATTTCATTACGGCTAGCTGTTTTAAAAAACAGGGCCGTTTTGTAATGCGGCGGTTCAACGATTAGCCGCATTGTCATTGCGATACGTTCTCCAATAAAGCGGATCACGTTTAGCCGCATTGTACTTCTACTTAAATTGTAGGGTGACCATACTGACCATAATATTTTTTTCTAATTGCACTTTAAAATTGTTCTTAAATTCACTATTTACCGACTTTAACACGTTTCCTTTATTTAATTCACTTGTAACTTCGCTATTTAATAAAACACTTTCTGCATCCAACGCCATTGTTGTTGTTATGACAGGCGGCGCCATGAGTGTTAAGAATCGGAACTAAAAACTGTCAAAGAGGCGGCTAATCCCTCGCTTTATTACATTACGGCTAGCCGTGTTGAATGATGTATGGCGACGAATACGTTTCGGCGGTTTTTTACAATACAGCTAATCGTTGAACCGCCGCATTACAAAACGGCCCTGTTTTTGAAAACAGCTAGCCGTAATGTAATACAGCGGATTATACAATCCGACTGCGACATATATACAGCCCCGCTTCGTACTAGATACGGCCCTGACAATTAGATCAGTTCAAAGAGTATTGTGATAACCTCGATACGTCCGTTATGTATGCTAGTTGTGTGTGTATACGTTATACAATGTGTATGTATGCAAAATCAATAAAAAACATAACGTTAACTCCGTCACATAAATTCTAAGAATTTTGTTGGACATTGGCCCCGATTTCTGCAGACACCTAATTTTATTTTAAGTTATACCCGTCATTTTCTTATCCGCCGAAAAGGAAAGGGATGGATGATTATCAGCTCTTAATTTTAGGAAGAATGAGTAAATGAATGAATAACCCGCGTGAATCAAAAAGGTGCCTCGCTGGTATGCGACCCGTTTGACGTGTGCTGTCAACTTAATTCTGGCGGGTTACTAGCCAAAGTAAAATTTTTATAAGGGTTGTTTTAGATTAGAGCTTAAAATTTACGTGTGTTCCATAAATGTTATGCTTGTCGATTACCGGTCCCCTTCCTTTTCGGTGGATAAGAAAATGACAGGTATAACTTAAAATTAAATTAGATGACGTCGGCAGGAATTAGCACCATTGTGTTATTTACCGACACGTAATAGATAACTATTTTGTATAAGCCATCTTCTTCTTTCGTGTGGGTTGTGAGGTGGATTACCAACCTCATCAACCCTGGTGTCAGGGTTATTATTGAGCCGCCGAAGGCCCCTGACATGACTCATGTAACGACTACGTACTTACACCAATAATACATACATAATAACATAAACTGCCTATATACGTCCCACTGCTGGGCACAGGCCTCCTCTCAATCAACCGGAGAGGGTATGGAGCATACTCCACCACGCTGCTCCACTGCGGGTTGGTGGAGGTGTTTTTACGGCTAATAGCCGGGACCAACGGCTTAACGTGCCCTCCGAAGCACGGAATCAACTTACTTTTTCGGACAATCAGGTGATTCAAGCCTGAAAAGTCCTTACCAAACAAAGGACAGTCTCACAAAGTGATTTCGACAATGTCCCCATCGGGAATCGAACCCGGACCTCCAGATCGTGAGCCTAACGCTCTTACCACTAGACCACGGAGGCTGTTAATACATATTTTTGTTTTTTTTTTTTGATCCATACTTTTGTAACGGAAAATTCTACTTGATATCAACTCAGAATCATAGTCTGAATCATCCCTTAAAGTTTTCGTTACGGTGTCACTAACATTCTGTATATTTTAACTATTCTATGGCTTATGCAAACGGCTTCCGTGGTCAAGTGGTTGAGCGTTGGGCTCACGATCCGGAGGTCCTGGGTTCGATTCTCGGTGGGGTGGGGACATATCACAAAAATTACTTTGTGGTCCCTAGTTTGGTTAGGACATTACAGACTGATCACCTGATTGTCCGAAAGCATGATGACCCGTGCTTTGGAAGGCACGTTAAGCCGTTGGTCCCGATAAGTACTTACTGATGTAAGTAATTAGTCGTTACATGAGCCTTTGGCGGCTCAATAGTAACCGTGACACCAGAGTTGATGAGGTTGGTACTCCACCTCACAACGCACACGATAGAAAAAGAAGTACCTATCGCAAAATTCTATAAATAACTTGACCATCGTTATAATTTAGGTTGTTGAGATAGGCAGTATGTTTAATATTGCATTTTTATTGACGAGTATCTAGTTGATAATATACGATGAGTGGGGTAGGTACGATGTTTACAATATAGGAGATACAACAGTGTTAGTAAACGCTTTTTTTTGACGTGACTAAAAAAAAAAGAAAAAAAAAATGCCGCAGACGGCATTAACTAATTGGCCGGACAAATGGGGAGCGCTGAAGGCTCTCACCCGGTACAACGTTTACAACCCGGACAACAGGTCTGAGGGTGCCCACAAATTTTATATTGGCTAATAATAAACCGACAGAATTATGTTGACAGCGCACGTCAAACGGTTCGCATACCAGCGGGACCTTTTTGATTCGCCCGGGTTATTCATTCATTTACTCATTCTTCCTAAAATTAAGAGCTGTCAATTTTCCAATAATTAGTTTCTTACTCATTACTGGGGTACTTACATAATTATTAAAAAATAATGTTATGGCAAAGGCATATATAAAAATATTTGTTGCTTGATATTTGGATCAGATATGGTAAAGAATTATGTTGCCACCTATTTATTTTGATGTGACTGGGTATAATAAAAAGGGTCATTATTTATACCCAAAAACAAAGATAAAAGATGCATTTGTCTGTTAACCATGAAATTAGAATTTAATTATTTTCAGTTCCATACTCTTGCGACGGAAAATTCCACTTGATGTCAACTCAGAATCATGGTCTGAATAATCCGTCAAAGTTTTCGTTACGATGTCACTAACACTAAGTATTATCAAGTTAATAATTGTTAATTAAAACATTTATTAAGAAGGTGACATTTTACTGATACTGATTATTATAATTGTTTTTAGTTGTTTCATAAATGTCCCGCATTGGAGCAGCGTGGTGGAGTATGCTCCATACCCCCTCCGGTTGATTGAGGGGAGGCCTGTGCCCAGCAGTGGGACGTATATAGGCAGTTTATGTTATGTTATGTTATAAATGTCAAATGTAACGACCGTTGGTGCTCACGATCCGGAAGTCCCGGGTTCGATTCCCGGTGGGAACATATCACAAAAATTACTTTGTGGTCCCTAGTTTGGTTAGGGCATTACTGGCTGATCACCAGGTTGTCCGAAAGTAATCATGTAATTAAGTAGATGTAAGTAAGTAGTCGTTAGATGAGCCATGTCAGGGGCATTTGTCGGCTCAATAATAACCCTGACACCAGGGTTGATGAGGTTGGTATTTTACCTCACAACCCACACGATAAGAAGAATTGTTAATTAAAAAAAAATATCAAGAAGGTGACATCTTACACATACTGATAGTTATATACTTAGTTGTTTCATAAATGTCAAAGGGTGTTGTTTTGACTTGTGTAAAATGATATGTAGAACTTGGGTAATTGGGTACAATAAATATGTATTATGGCGTCAGAACCAAATACGATTTCCTACATTTGGCACTTATCGCTATGGGCCGTTTAGAGTCGATTCTTCTATCGTGTGGGTTGTGAGTGGATAACCAACCTCATCAACCCTGGTGTCAGGGTTACCATGGAGCCGCCAAAGGCCTCTGGCATGACTCATGTAACGACTACGTACTTACATCAGTACGTAGTAACCGGGACCAACGGCTTAACTTGCCTTCCGAAGCACGGATCATCTTACTTTTGGACAATCAGGTGATCAGTCTGCAACGTCCTAACCAAACTAGGGATCACAACAAAGTGATTTTTGTGGTTTGTCCCCACCGGGATTCGAACCCGGGATCTCCGGATCGTGAGCACAATGCTTAACCAATGGACTATAGGGGCCGTTACTAGAGTCGATTCATACTTTCATAATCCTGTCAGACAATGCCCAGATCACTCCGGACACTTCATACAAACAACCTCGTTTTACACAGACACTACACATTGACGTTATCGTACACGCGCATCTGTGTGTGCCATTTTTTTTGTTCATCTTACTATGGATGTACCTCGGATCTGACTACCCCAATTTTATTGTTATTTTTAATAAAAAAAAGTTTTTTTTTGTTATGTTATAATGTTTTTCTCTTCAGCCAGCAGCTGGAGCGAGTGAACATCAAGTTCTGGAAGGACCAGCTGAGCTTCCAAGAACGTAACCACTTCAAATTCTTACCCGACAAGAGCGCAGGCGCGCACTTCGATAAAATCATCGTACCCAATCTACCACTACTAGTGAGTACACTTTCAAGGACAGAACGTCTAATGACGTTCCGATTCCAAGGTGTCATACTATCTATTATGAACCATCAATGTCCCATGGTCTCTGCCCGTGAAAGGGTTAATTAAATATGCACCGGATCATGTAATAATCAGTATCTGTAAGATGACAGCCTCCGTGGTCTAGTGGTCAGAGCGTTAGGCTCAGGATCTGGACCGGAGATCTGGAGGTGTTTTTACGGCTAATAGCCAGGACCAACGGATTAACGTGCGTTCCGAAGCACGGAATCATCTTACTTTTTCGGACAATCAGGTGATTCAAGCCTGAAAAGTCCTTACCAAACAAAGGACAGTCTCACAAAGTGATTTCGACAATGTCCCCATGAGAATCGAACCCGGGACTTCCGGATCGTGAGTCCAACGCTCAACTACTGGACCACAGAGGCCGGGCGGTGGAGTGGAATTATCATCATCAAATCATCCATCATCATCATCTTGGAATACGGGTATTAGTTTTTATCCGAGGTTTGGTTTAATCTAACATTTTTTTTCTATCTACAGGGTGTGGTGTCAAAGGCAATAGACATGAATGTGAACAGCCTCTCGCAGAGTGCTCTCAACTACGCCTTGACCTTCGCCGTTAACCATCCTAATGCCTTCATTGAACTACCGGTTGCAAGGTAAGCCCTTTTTTTCCTAGTCTATGGCATCCCACTCCAGAGCAAAGCGTGGTAAAAGCCTACCCTCTCCTCTTCTATTGAAACAAAAAACAACAAAAAAGCAAGAAAGCTTAACAAAAAATATAATGCATACGTTCACTTCTATTCTGCGCCTTGTTCGGAGAAAGCTAGGGGTCTTAAATTGGGAATGTTCTTTAAAAAAGGTTTAGTTACAGTACAGTCATGAGCAATAATATAATGTACCCACTTTATGACTCTGTCGCACTAACATATTTGATATTAAGTGAGACTTACAGTTCAATTTGTCAAAAAAGTTAATGTGACATGGTACCAAAGTGTATACATATTAATGCTCGTGATCGTACGATCTACTCTGAACCGGCGTGTGTGTATGAATCGATTGATGAATGTGGAGTAAACGAGAGAAGTGTGTCAGTGTCGAAGCAACACAAAATTTAAAAAAACAAAAGAGATTTATAGCAATTGTACAGTACAAAAGAAAAAGATGTCATAGTTACATTATAAAAAGAAAAAATACAGTTATTAGGTACAATTTAACCCATTGGGGCGTGCTACATTACATAGGTATGTACTTAAATATTGAAATTCCATAGTCTCATATACCCTGGTTTATTCGATTTATCACAAATTGAATTCAGAACTATTGAGCCTCCAAAGGCCCCTGACATGGCTCACGTTTTTTTTTTATGTGACTTATTGTATATTTGCCGCAGATGGCATTAACTACTTGACCGGACAAATGGGTAGCGCTGAAGGGTCTCACCCGGTACATCGTTTAAGACAACAGGCCTGAGGGTGCCCAGTTGGGCGCGAACCTCCTGGCTCATGTAACGACTACTTACTTACATCAGTAAGTAGTAACCGGGACCAACTTAAGGTGCCTTCCGAACCACGGATCATCTTACTGTCGTACAATCAGGTGTTCAGCCTGTAATGTCCTAACCAAACTAGGGATCACAAAGTGATTTTTGTGATGTGTCTCCACCGGGATTCGAACTCGGGGCCTCCGGATCGTGAGCCCAACGCTCAACCTCTGGATGACAGATGCCGATTTTTCTTGTTGTTAATTAGTCTTAATATCCGCGTAAGCATTATATAGTCAGTTCATAACCTACCTAAACATGCCTACTTATATTATGTTCACTTTACTTCCTTACTTAGGAGCATAATAACACCGAGACATAACTTGCTTAATAACATAACAATGTCTTAACAATGTCAAGTCATCAATAGGTATTCATCTAATTACTACAAATGATTGGAGCTAGATAATACGCGATTTGAAAATTGATCATTAAAAACCATAGATCTGGATTTTTTTCGCTATCTTCTTCTTCTATCATGTGGGTTGTGAGGTGGAGTACCAACCTCATCAACCCTGGTGTCAGAATTACTATTGAGCCGCCAAAGGCCCCTGACGTGACTCATGTAACGACTACTAACTTACATCAGTAAGTTGTAACCGTGACCAACAGCGTAACGTGCCTTCCGAAGCACGGATCATCTTACTTCTGGACAATCAGGTGTTCAGCCTGCAATGTCCTAACCAAACTAGGGATCAGAAAGTGATTTGTCCCTACCGGGATTCTAACCCGGGACCTCCGGATCGTGAGCAGAACGCTGAACCACTGGGCCACGGAGGCCGTTGACTCGAGTGCCTGAAGTCCTCAAGTCGAGGACTTAACTGTCAACTTAAAGTCCCTCTGCGCAGGCCGACTCTTTTCCTTCTGTTTTCCTTCACGGCTATATAGGTTGTGAGAAGCTGCAGTAGTTTTAGGCGGATGAGACGTTCGTTAAGTAAAAATTGACGATTCAAAGTGTAACTATGTTACCTACTGAATAAAGATATTTTTGAATTTGACTCAAGTGGAGGAAGAGTAGAGCGTGTAGCGGACCCAACTAGTTGGCCACCTAGTTCCGCTCACATGCAACAGATGGCGCCACATTCAATAATGCAGTCTTCAAGCGGTCGTGAAACGCGGTATCGAAGTTTACACGGCAAGACGCATATAATACAACTTCCAACACACAACACAGATGGATCGTCGATTAACAACTAATAACTTGTGGCTAGCGGGGTACTATGCTCAGTTCGGTAGCCCGAAAACATCCTTTGGCGGCAGCACATCCTTGCCGCCAAACTTGCATGTGAGCGGAACTAGGTGGCCAACTAGTTGGGTCCGCTACAAGCGAACATCCCGGAGTACGGTTATTACTCGCTATTTTCATAGCCATACTACTCACTTACGCGTAAACAATTAAGTGCATCTACTAGCTACTACTGCCTACCGCCACGTGTTCTATTACATTACATAGTATTATCACGTTTTTTTCCTTAATATGGCGTTGGAGATTACCATCAATGCAGGTTACTATATCTACTATCATACATAACGGCCTCCGTGGTCCAGTGGTTGAGCGTTGGACTCACGATCCGGAGGTCCCGGGTTCGAATCCCGTTTGGTTAGGACATTACAGGCCGATCACCTGTTTATCTAAAAAGTAACATGATCTGTGCTTCGGAAGGCATGTTAAGCCGTTGGTCCCGGTTACTACTTAATGATGTAAGTAAGTAGTCGTTACATGAGCCATGTCAAGGGCCTTTGGCGGCTCAATAATAAACCCTGACACCAAGGTTGACGAGATTGGTAAAGATACAACCCACACACAACTGGGCACCGTCAGGCCTGTTGTCTTAAACGTTGTACCGGGCCTTTGGCGCTCCCCATTTGTCCGGCCAAGTAGTTAATGCCATCTGCGGCAAATCTACAACAAGTAACATAAAAAAAGTACTTCATAAGGCACGCTAAGCCGTTGGTCCCGGGCTACTAGACAAATCACCTCCACCAACAAATTCAAATTCAAAAATATCTTTATTCAGTAGGTAACATAGTTACACTTTGAATCGTCAATTTTACATAACGAACGTCTCATCCGCCTAAAACTACTGCAGCTTCTCACAACCTGTATAGCCGGGGAAAAGAAGCTGCAAGAAAACCCGCAGTGGAGCAGCGTGGTGGAGTATACTTCATATCCCCTCCGGTTAATTTAAGGGAGGCCTGTGCCCAGCAGTGAGACGTGTAGGATGTTTAATTTAATTTATTTTTTCTCTTCTATTTCAGATTTTTATGGGGTTATGATGACACCATCATCGATACAGCCAAACCGTTCCTGTCTCTGCAGGGGAAGCTGAACTTCGACAAATTTGGACTCCTAGTTACTGTAAGCTGTATTTTTATTCTCTTATGAAATAAAAAAAAAGTAGAGGAGCTCGGTGGCGCACCGGTTAATGCGCTCGGTCTGCGATTGTTGAAGTTAAGCAACTTTTGCAAAAGCCGGTCATAGGATGGGTGACCACAAAAAAAAAGTTTTTATCTCGAACTCCTCCATGCTTCGGAAGGCACGTTAAGCCGTTGGTCCCGGCTGCATTAGCAGTCGTTAATAACCACCAATCCGCACCGGGCCCGCGTGGTGGTTTAAGGCCCGATCTCCCTATCCATCCATAGGGAAGACCCGTGCCCCAGCAGTGGGGACGTTAATGGGCTGATGATGATGAAAATAAAAAAGTAAGTAAGGTACTTGCACCGCATAAGGACCACCTTTATTATAAATTGAAATTATAAAGATTTTTCTACTAAAAAACTTTAAGATAATAAATATAATATTATGAAGAATCTAACCATGCCAATTATTTGCACAAATCAGTATGATTAGCTAGCGAAAAAGCCTCGTAAAAAAGTCTAGGTATGTTTGGCCAAAGTAGGAATCCGGGTTGCTAATAAGGGCCGTTATTAAATTATTGTATTTAAATTATTTTACAATAAATTAATTTAACAAAATTATTTTTTATAAATAATTATTATTTTATTACATACGAATATTCACTAAAAGAGCAGAAATTATAAAGTGGGCTTCATTGGGTACATAAAACTGAAAATTGAAAATAAATCGATTTTTATAAAAAAATATACACAATAAAAATATTTACTTATCTTTATCTTTCAGAAAAACGGCACGGTGTCAGATCGCCTCACCATCAACACAGGCGAAAATGACAAGGACAGAATGAACATGATCCAGAGACTGAACGGTGAAGACAGACTGCCCTACTGGGGTAGCCAGGAGTGTAACAGGTACATATAAATATAGTTTATCTCCTCTTTCGGAGGGTATTTACCAGAGACACGGGTCACAGACCAAGTGCCAATGGAAGGAGGGTATAATAATTATGTATATGTGCGTTCAGTCATGATGTCAATGTCGGAGGATAGGAATTTGCGTACTATCCGACAGGTGTTAAGGATGGCTGCTTTCTGCATGATGACATACGTGTTGGTAGGGAGACCTAGCATTTTCAGACTGTGGCGGAGGTGCTTGGGAATCACCCCCGTGGTGGAGAGCATCAGGGGTACAATAAATACTTTTTGTAAATTATTATTATTATATAAGCTCACGACTTTATCACAATTGGGGTCTTCTTCTATCGTGTGGGTTGTGAGGTGGTGTAACAACCTCATCCACCCTGGTGTCAGGGTTACTATTGAGCCGCCAAAGGCCCCTGACATGGCAGTGGGGACGTTAATGGGCTGATGATGAGTCGTTTATTACCGTGAGATTTGTGTCTATAATTTTGTAACGCAATCTATAAATCATCGGCTTTAGAGCGAGGCCATATTTTTTCATTCATCACATCCACTATGAATGATTGATAAGAGGTGTTTTTATTATACTTGAGGTTATAAGTCATATCATATTTGATAAAGATGTATATTACACCAACTCGGTCTCTGCCTACCCCTTCGTAGATACAGGCGTGAAGCCATGTATGTTATTTAATAGCTTTTTCTCTCTTTTCTTTTCTTAACCCTTTTACGGACAGAGATCATGGGTCATTGATGGTCCATAATAACTTATATGACACCTTGGGAGCGGAACGTCATTAGACGTTCTGTCATTGAAAGTGTTAATTATATCAAGTATAATCCGCACAGCCCTGAGCCGTGGTTCGCGCCTAACTAGCCGCTCTCAGACCTGCCGTCTTCCATTTTGTATCGGCTTGAGCCTCCAGCGCTCCTCATTTGCCCGGCCAAGTAGTTAATATCATTTACGGCAATATAGATAGATAAAATACTTTATTCAGCACAATGGACACAAAATACAGAGATAAGGACAACATATACAGAAAAGCACAACAGGCGACCTTATTGCTCATGCAGCAATTTCTTCCAGGCAACCTTAACAATATATATACAGGCAATAGTACGTCACGCAAGAAAAAACACGACTATACAGACAAGTAATTAACACATTTTGATAATTTTTTTCACTTGTTATACAAGGAATAGATAATGTCCAAACACGATATCATTTGACAGATAAACTTTGACATTTTGCAATAAACAATGACATTATGACTTCCAGTAATTTCACACTCGATAGTGACAATATTTTCGAGAAATATATTTGGGCTTTCCTTATTGATTGAATTTTAGTTCTGTGCAATAAAGTATATTTGATTTGATTTGATTTGATTGATGGCTCACCGAGACGTCAAGACCACGTTCCCACTTGCCCAGCCATGGTCACCAGATAATTCATGTTGAAGTGTGATTCTATGGTAGCTAACTTACATGGCGATACTTTAGCTAATTGTCGACATTTTAGCAATTTGGCGACACTTCAGCAATTTGGTAACACCTTAGCAACTTGGCGTCACTTTAGCAATTTGGTAACACCTTAGCAACTTGGCGTCACTTTAGCAATTTGGTAACACCTTAGCAACTTGGCGACACTTTAGCAACTTGGCGACATTCAAAAGACAAAAGATTTATTTACAGTTTTAATGATTTTTATATATGTGACAAATAATAGTAATTAAATACATTAGTTAGTAGTTCACTTATATATCAATAACAAAATTTACGTCCTTGGAATGTTGGAGATACCAATTTAATGGTAACACTTACGTCGGCATGGGCTAGTAATGGCGGCTTGTCATAGGATTGAGCGTACCTGGTAATTATACCATGGTTTTATTAACATTTTATGGATTCGAATTAAATGATTATCAATTCAATTTATTTCCAGTATCGAAGCATCAGACGGGTCGATCTTCCCCCCACTCCTGCTGGATAGGAAGACTCCCCTACACGTGTTCTACCCCAACCTGTGCAGACGACTACCCTTCAAGTACGACAGAGACATTGAGGTACGTACACAATTGAAATAGTACTAAGAGTATAGGGTGTTCGTGTCGCCGCAACGAAAACAAAAGATGTCGTGTCGTGTGGGTTGTGAGGTGGATTACCAAACCCATCAACCCTGGTGTCAGGGTTACTACTGAGCCACCAAAGGCCCCTGACACGGACATGTAATGACTACTAATGCACCGTCGTGAGATTATGTTATCTGTCATTTCAGGTGGCAGATGGCATTCAACTCTTGCGCTACAGGATGCCACAAAACGTGTTCGACGACCCTGCCCACAACCCAGCGAACCAGTGCTACTGTGAGATAGACACGGGTGTCTGTCCCCCTCGCGGCGTCATCAACGTAACCGCCTGCGCCATGGGTGAGTTCCACTTCCCCGGCCAAGTGACTAATACACTCAATCATAACATAACAAATATTTTATTGCACAAACAGGAAAATAGTAAAATACAAAACAAAAGAGAAATAGAAAGAGTACACAATAGGCGTCCTTATTGCTAAGTAGCAATCTCTACCAGGCAACCAATCAGTAAGGTATCTCAAAAACATGAAGCTTAAAGAACAAATTATATAGAAATGAAGATACAAAAAATATTTTATGTGTTGTTGTTATCATATTTATTGAAGAACCCCTTTTCTATAACTATACAGGTGTTTACAATGCAATACAACACCTACAAATATACTATAATTGCACCAAAATAAATGGAAATATTTACAAAATACTCTCAACTAAGTACATGGCAAATGGCAGCCTTATCGCTTGAAGCGATTTCTTTCAGGCCGAACTATAAGGCGAGGATATTTCCTCGCGGCGGGGTGTTAATGACATCGTAACGAAAACTTTGTGGTCGATTCGGACCATGATTCTTAGTTGATATCAATGCAATTTTCCGTTGCAATTTTCCTTTTTAATTATTTTGAGTTATTTCGAACGTCTCATTCGGAGATCCGGTGAAATTGAGTGGTAGACAAGAGAAAAGATAAGATAAGGGAGGGGAGGGAAGCAGGGGAGGGTGTTAATAAGGGAGAGATGTAAAAGACTATATAGTGGGATTTGGGTATGTTAAGGGTGAATATCAAAATGTGTCAAGTTTGGTGGCGAACTTTCATATTATTTTTTCATGAAAAATTGGGTTCCGACATGAAAAAACAACAACAAGGAACAAGTTAGCTAGAACTATCCTTTTTCATGTCGGAACCCAATTTATCACGAAAAAAATAATATGGAAATTCGCCACCGAACTTGACATTTTGATATTCACCCTTAAGTTGTTTTGGACACGTAGAGGTATTTGGTTCACGTTCACGACCATGTCTACAGGTGCACCAGCGTTGGTGTCATTCCCACACTTCAACCAGGCTGACCCCGAGCTCAGGGAGCAGGTCCTGGGCATGCATCCGGACCCGGAGAAGCACGACAACTACCTGGACGTCCATCCGACCCTTGGCATTGCCCTTAGTGGTAAATCCAGGTATGACTCTATCCATAAAGGCAGCTAATCAGCAACTAAACCTTTCCAGCGACAATAGATGGCGTAAGTGTAGCCACACCATTCGGCCTCCATGGTCCAGTGGTTGAGTGTTATGTTCACGATTCGGAGGTCCCGGGTTCTAGTCCCTGTGGGGAAATATCAAAAAAATCACTTTGTGATCCTTAGTTTGGTTAGGACATTAAAATTAATTAATTTACTTACTTAAGTATTATATGTTTGTTTCAGTTTACAATTCAACATCCAAGTGAGAAAGACTCCGATGTTTTCGTCACTCAATTTCTTACCCCACGGACTAATATTACCCATAGCTTGGGTTGAAATGGTGAGTTCATGCTGATATTAGGAATTAATTTCTCGACTATAAGCACGGAATCAACTTATTAAATTAATAATTTAACTCATGGACTTAAATAGGTTGTAGTTTAAAATTTATTTTTTTACCCCCGTTTCAGAGCGTCGAAGAGTTACCGGAGAGCCTACGTTCCCTGGTCTACCACGGGACATACTCCACCGCAGCAGTCCAATTAGGACTCATCGTGACATCAGTCATAGCTCTTGTCGTCTCCGGTATATGCCTCTGCTTGCTGCTAGTGCGAAAGAGACAAAAACCCTGCATGACCTTGAAAAAGGTCCCAGTTGACACAGAACTGAAGGCACAGCAGCTATCGTGAGAGTGGTTAAAAGTGATAGGTAATAGAACTTAAAAACTGGTGGTAACGTTGGTGAAAGAAAGGTGAAAGATTAACTTAAGTTGTTGCGAATATTGTTGAACTACTTGTGTGAACGAGGAGCTTTCCAAGTCAAGTTCCCTAATGAATATATAGATGGCACTCTACAGTCATGAGTAATATAATGTACCCACTTTAGAACCCTGTCGCGCTATCATATTTGACATTTAGTGAGACTTCCAGTTTAATTTGTCAAAAAAGTTAATGTGGCATGGTATCAAAGTGTATACATATTAGTACTCGTGACCGTACGTATAACGTTGCGTTCATTCAACCTTCTAATTCCATGGATTTCAGACATATGCATCTTTTATCTTTGTTTTTGAGTCTGCTACTTATCGGATAAAATATGGATCAACGGGAAAGTAGGTAATTATCTCGCAGGAATTATACAACACCATCTAAATTTTTTTTGAGGAACTTGCCTTAAAATGTCCCTCATTGACTAGACATCTTGCCATTTTTCCTATGGGTTCTAAGGTCAATGACCGACTTCACCAATCTGGCGGCAGTGTTATTAAGTCGAGTCTCTTGGCATGGCTTGTAACGACTGCGTAAATACATACCTATAGTAAACTGAAACTGAACGCTTGAAGTGTTTTTAAAAAAACCGAACCGTTTTCTTAGCAATCAGCTGATCCTTGAAGGATGTCTTTGACCTCAAGACCATAGAGACATGTTTAATGTACCAACTAAACGCAAGTAGAGTTTGCTTTCCAACGAGGTAAATATTGGGTGAATTTATGCCACCGGAAGTACGGATAAATTCGGTTGTGCAAATATTTGAAAAAACGGGTAATTTTTCTTTTAGACTGATTTACGAATTAAGAATTACATAACAAAAAGTACGTTTGACGTTTATTGAAGACGTCATATGTGTGTATTTCTGTAAAAAATCCATAGGAATATCGTTTTGTACTTTCGGTGCCGAAAATTCATCCAGTTCATTCGCACGAGTTGTTACAATCAAAACCAAAGTGACAGTGAACAGGTGCAGTAAGTGTTAGTTTAAGGAGTTTATTTAGTAGGAATATGCCAGGCATTTTTAAATCATGGTAAACAATTATTAATTGATTGCGTTACGCGTGATTATAAAACTATCCCTTTACGTACAGTCATGAGCAATATAATGTACTCACTTTAGGACTCTGTCGCACTAACATATTTGACATTTAGTGAGACTTACAGTTCAATTTGTCAAAAAAGTTAGTGTGACATGGTACCAAAGTGTATACATATTATTGCTCGTGACCGTACCTCAATTGGTTGTTAATTGATTTCCAAATCGGTTCGGGGTTTGAAAAGGTTACGTTGATTATTTCGTGTAAGTAATAAATGTAATGTAACCTATTTGCAACATCACTTTTGAAATAAAAAATGTATTTTAAATTAGAATAAATTGATATAAATTATAATATTTAAAATTTATTATTTAGCGAAAGGAGATTGACCAGAAGTGGTCCAAACGTCTACCACTAACGAGGCCTGTTTACCGAAATAGGTTACTAAATACTAAATCGCAGTCAAAAATATGCTGTCAGTAAAAAGTTTATGGTTTTGTGAAGAATCGTGTTTTTTAACCCTTTCACGGACAGAGAACATGGGTCAATGATGGTTCATAATAGGTAATATGACACATTGGGATCGGAACGTCATTTGACGTTCTGTCCTTGAAAGAGGGGCAAACATATTCTTTACTGATGCATATTTTTTTTACTGCAGTTTGGAATGTATTACTCAGTATTTAGTGACCTATTTCGGTAAACAAGCCTCGTCGGTGGTGGATATTTAGACCATGTCCCATACAACTTTGGTCAATCTTCATTATTTCATTTCATTTAGACATTTGCGCACTTAAGCCAAGTAATTTGCTTTTTTAAGTGAAATCATAGATTTACTAATGAAATGCTCAGTGTGGCATTTTTAAACCCTTTATTTAGAAGCTGAGAATCAGTTTAATAATCCAATATGGCATTTCTGAACAGAATCTGTTTTTAGCATTATTATTTTTATATATATTTTTTAATCTTATTTATTAGAATAAATGCAACGGCTGCCACTGCCATCGCAACACGTATGCGTGGTGCGAAGATACGGTCCTGCTCGTTTAGAGACAGTTTCCTCGCGCGGTTTATGCCTCGCACGGCAAATGCCTCGCGCGGAAAATGCCTCGCGCGGCAAATGCCTCGCGCGGCAAATGCCTCGCACGGAAAATGTCTCACGCAGCAAATGCCTCGCGCGGCACATGCCTCGCGAGACTGTCCACTTAGTGTAGACGCGTCTAATGCCTTGGAAAAGCACATCCCAGATGTGTAAATTTTGCTCAAAATATTCTATAAAATTTATATTTTTATATATATTTGCATTTTATTATTGAATGTTATTTCTCATTTATTTTTTATGAATATATTATGGGAAAGTATTTCATATACCATATCATAAAACATTATTATCATGATACAAATATAATAGTTTAATAAGATTAAATATTCATATTTTAAGTGGGTGTTATAATTTTAAAGCAAAGTATATTATAAATAAATGTTACCTATATTATATTTTTGTATTCTATTTAGTACGTGAATTACTTAAAAATTAATTAAAATATGTAAAATATAGAATCTACTTTATATAGGCTGTGTTGAATAAAAATAGACGGAATTATGTAATAAGATATAAAAATATTCTAAAATCTATATTTCCTACTTAATTTAGTATGACGCATAATATATTTCTTTTTATTATGACCATGACACGCGCCTGAAGTAGGTAAAGAGTTTTATACATAATTATATTGGTATATACGTCGGAAGATGACTTAGTTATGAACAAATTAAAAAAATAAGACCGCTACTTATCAAAAATAAAATAAGTATTTTTAATAAAAAAAGATTCGATTTTTGTAATCTTTATAAGTAATCCAGGGTATTAATACAAATAATACTTGACAAAAGACTTCAAAAAAATGGACGTTTTTAATTTGGCCCGTATGTGCGTAATTAAATTACTATATATTATTCCTGAAAAAAAAAACCGCAAAAATTATAACAGCAAAAACTGCATAAAAAATATTCAGTGATACGCCAGAGTGTTACCCAATAATCGACTGAATCTCGATTAATAATCGATTATATTCTAAACCCCTTACAACGCCATCTATATTTGTTTGCGGAACGTGGCCTAGAAAGTCCCGCATTCTCATTATCCCTCTAGCATTATCACATTTTTCACAGGGTCCGCTTACCTAACCTGAAGATTTGACAGGTCCGGTTTTTTACAGAAGCGACTGCCTGTCTGACCTTCCAACCTGCGAAGGGAAAACCAGCTCAACACAGGTTAGGTCACATACCTCCGAAAATCTCGGGAACGTGGGTATATTCTAAACCCCTTAATAATCGATATTTAGATTCTTTATCGATAATCGATTATTCGGCAACACTTGAGACATATTTGATGACAGACCTCATTTAATAATGTACTTATAATGATTTTGTTTAATCATATCAAATGGGTACGTATTTGAATATCTAAAATTGAAATACTTTACGTAAACATACCTACGTTCAGAATCCCTAAAATCATTATACCTAATGGTTTTTCTAATTAAATTCAAAATACCGCAAGTTTAAAATGTCAAATGGATTATGCTACCTAAGTTCATAAAGCTAAAACTTGAAATATCTACGTTTAAAATCCCTTAAATTGATGTACCTCAAAGTTTATTGACCTAAATTCAAAATACTGTTAGTATGTGAAGATCAAAAGGTATAAGCAAAAAGAAACACGACCTATTACAGTATTAAATTTTAATCAACATAATGGTTATCAAAAATAAAAGTGTAATTTTCTACTTAGTAATACAAAGGTACAGAAATAATACAGTACACTAAAGTACGATAATAACCAACAAAAATTACAACTCCGATGATAATTATACGATAATTGACTTATCTTATAAATCAAATTATTATTTAAATTAAACCTAACATATTAATCATTACAGATTTTCTGCAATAGCTCGCAATAGATCCACGTGGCTGTATTCAGGAATTTTTTTTAATATGTTGTCAATTTTTCTCAACTTGTAATGACCTTTTCTCATCCGTTTTTTTGGTACTGCTTTTTTGCTCGCGGCGCCCGAACTACTATTTAAGAAAAACGCTCACGAGTGATGCATCATTTAGGTATTTTGACCACTGGGTATTTTAAACGTTGGTGTTATAACTGTAGATATTTTATTACATTAGACATTTAGTCCATTAGTTTTTTTAAACTTAGGTACTTATTTTATAAGTCGGCGTTATAAGCTAAGGTATTATAAACCATTAGGTATAATGATTTTAGGGATTCTGAACGTAGGTATTTTACGTAAAGTATTTCAATTTTAGATATTCAAATACGTACCCTATCAAATTGATGTATCATTATCCTAAAAAAACTATAAGATCCGTTAGACTATTTTAAGGATACCACACGTAAACACGTTACGGCGTCGCAACGTGCCTCGATGTACATGACGATTTAGCAATTGTGACTTTTTTAATAAGTTATAAATTTTTAAAATTGCGCCACCGAAATTAATTAAAAATATAATATACAAAAATGCACCCGTTTACGCGCGTGAGTCCTTAGGTATGGTATGTGACATAATTTTACTTAAGTACATTTAAGGGTATGATTGTTAAGGGGAAAATGAATTGGAAATCTATGTAAGTAAGTGAGTATACGTAATTGTAATTAAACCTAAATTGCGCGCAGTAAAGCGTTTTTAAAAAAACAAACGGACTATGACTTAATTATAAAGTCTAGGCGCACGCGCCGAAGTCACCTAATTTGCGGGAAAATGGCGGTCGCGCGACGTTGCATACGATGTCAATCAAAGATTTGTAAAACGCGAAAATTTCGGCGCGTGCGGTTCGTGTAGCTACGCGTTTACCTATAGCAGGTACTTATTGTCCTGTCCAACTTATACCTAAATCAGAGCCTCAAAAAACACATGCCAACAGGCTTTCAAACAGTAACTAATTTAAAATTAACTATGGTAATAGGAACTAATTTTGTAAAATTATTCAGTTTTAATTTTGTCTGAATCCATTGTGCCTTGAGAATATAAAGATGAGATTGCTGTTGACTTAAATGTGTTAGAAATAAAAGAATGTTGATATGATTCTCGAATTTTCTTTCCGTAATCCCTACCTTGATTCTATCTCCTTTTTACCGGGTCTATGTTTCAAAGGACGATATTGTATATACGATCCTGATCGCTTATTATTGAGCCTCTATAGACCCCTGAAGACGTTGAGCGTTGTGCTCACGATCCGGCGGTCCTGGGTTCGAATCCCGGTGGGGACAAATCACAAAAATCACTTTGTGATCCCTAGCTTGGTTAGGACATTACATGCTGATCACCTGATTGTCCAAATAGTAAGATGATCCGTGCTTCGGAAGGCACGTTAAGCCGTTGCTCCCGGTTACTACTTACTGATGTAAGTAAGTAGTCGTTACATGGGCCATGTCAGGGGTGCATGTTGATATTGTATTTTTTTTTTATGGCAATGGGTCGCTTAGGTATTGTATTTTTATAACCAAGGATTTTGCCTTCGTTCTCATAATATTATATTCTCAAAATATTACATTCGCAAAACATTACGTTCGCAATTTGCACGTATACTGTTTGGTCACCATAACATTTCTCTTCAAAAAAGAATGAAATTTTATAGAACCCTACCTTCTAGCATAGTCGTATACGTTCGTTGTCTCCAGCATCACACCTCTAGCCGATTTGGTTCCACACAAATGGACGATACAGTTCTGAAATTCCGAGTCTAGCATCACTACACTTTCATATTTAAGAAACCCGTTTCATCACTCGCGACGCTAAACTATAAAGTTTCTTTACCTTATTCAGAGAAATAATAAATACTGAGCAAATCGTTTTGCTTCCAAAACATCGTTGGAGGTACTCAGAAAATAGTATCACTTTAATTTAGGTAGGTACTCGACGAGCCAATACTACCCGACGCGCCGCAAGTTAATGCTGGTTTGTAATTGGCCAGAATAGGCCAGTTTCCAACTAGTCAAATCAGTTACTTTTTACTAAATGTCAAAAGAAATTACTATGGAATTTGTATGAAAAAGCACACTAAAAATTCATAAATAATTTAAATAGGAAAAATAAAATGTCTTTATTTAGTAATTTCTTCATAATTTAATAATTTATTCAGAATTTATCTTAAACCTAGTACACGACCCAATGAGTGAATGACAGACGCTCTGCTATTGGTCGAAATTCAAACAACAACGTAACCATAGACTAAAGTTATGCTATAGTTTTTTTTTTTGCATCCTAACAGGTGTAGGTATTCGTAGATGTTAGGAATCAGAATCATTTCAATCAATCAATAATACTTTATTGCACAACGACATAAACATACGCATAAAAACATAAGTACAATAGGCGGCCTTATTGCTAAATAACAATTAATCAATGAATCATTTATTCATCGTAATTATCAAGGATAAACTTGTTGAAG